>NC_143577.1:131892355-132192355 GCF_048544385.1 Mastigoproctus giganteus | reverse complement strand
GGTTCCAGGACACATGAGGAGAATACTGCCAATGCTCCTGTGGAACCACGTGCTGAGAGCCGTGAGCCTACTGACATTTAAGGATGTGTTGTACGATAAAAACTTACTGCTGAAGCTACGGTGTATTTTTAGCGCTTTTATCATCTAGTATTTTAATTTAATTGTTTTATTGTAAATAGTATCTTGCAGTTTATACATTGTAATTATTTATTCGATTAAACTTTATTTGATCTATCTAGTCATTTCAATATTTTAAACAGTACAAAACCATAATTTTAATACGGTTACTGTATGACGGCATAATATGAGTATGAATATTAAGGTATTAAGATACAAAAAAAATTTGGGAAATGCATTAATTCGAAAATGCATCTGGTTTCAAGTGACCTGGTGTTTTCAGATTGAACGTAATTTTTTTCTTTACAATTAAAATCTGAAGCTGGAAAAGAGTTGTGCACATTTATGAAAACGTTCTTCAACTCGGACATGTCATCAGATCTTTCGATAAAGACTACACTTAATGGAACATCTATAGATGGTGTATTTAGTCGTGAACTCTACGATGGAAAAATTATATATCCTATTTTAGTCATCACGCTTTCAGTGAACCATATGTAATTATAATTAATAAAATAAAAACATTGTTACATTAATATCTGAAAATTAAAACGTTTTTAATGCTTGCCGATCACTCTTAAATGTAAAACACTTTAAATATGTTAGCGGCAGGACACATTATGTACCTGCTACAGAATTTTTCTTGTTTTTTTTTTTTTTTTTTTTTTCAGGTGAAACTTCGTTAGGAGCGCTCCAGGCAGTTTTCAGATGGGAGTAACCTGCGTTCGTGGATTGGCAAAAATGTGACACAGCAAGCTAAGCTATAAGTAAACAGGTGATCTGAACAGCCAACTATCACACCAGGCTGAATGCACAAAGTTAGCTGGATAGCTTTGACCAGGGCACACGTATGTTATTGCTCTCCGCTTGTTGGGGGAACAATTGTAGTTTGCCGTCATTTGGAGGATTTGGTGCCAAAACCCTCTGGTTAAGTGCCATATCCATTCACCTTGCCTAACCAGTAATTGCCTTAAACACGATAATGGATGAAGATAGCACCAGTACAACATCGAACAAGGTCACGGGGAATGGGATGAAATTGTCACCTTCCTTGATATCAATTGAGGAACGTATAGGTTCTTTAAATATACCGACAGACCTCGACTGGAGTAAATCCTGTATTCTTAGGTGTGACCAGAGCTCCACACTGGGAAGAAGATATTATTTGTGGTTTAAAGATAAGGTTAAAGGTTCTGATGTTTGGCACGTGGGATCTGTTAAATATATTGGAGATAGTTGTAGGTAGCGCCGGACGGTACGGTCACCTATGTGCGTTGCTCTCAATAATCATGAATATTAATACAGTTTTCCTTAAATTTACACGGAGATTTTAGTGTTGTTATGCTCCTCAAGCGATTCTGAAGAGGAAGACACTAACTTTAAGGCGACCAAGGCTCCCAGGTGTTTATTATTTGTAGTTCTTTTTCATATTGCAGAATCTCATAAACGGACACTAACAAGATGTATTATCGCAGACCAGCACCACTTACCGCTGTCGGTTACAGATGAAGGTCAGTTGCCTAAGTGTAAGGTGTATTCGTGTCTGTCGGCACCAGTGGTGTCCTCCATCTCCGCGTTGCTTTCATTGTGGGTGTAACAGCTCACTGCAAAGGCCAGAGATTTAAAAGTATATGGGCTTTTGTAAGTGCAGTGTCATGTATAGTTGTTCTTCTGGTCATTTTAGCCGCTAGACCCCTGCTGGGGGCCAAACGTTGCCCACACTTGGCCTCATGGAGGCAGACCAGATACACAGTAGTTTGAAATTTTTACTCTGGCAGGCCCTACCCGTCTAGTTTCCTGTGATTTCAGTGGCCGCTGGGGCCTCAAAAAAAGCATCCTAAGGATAAACACTAGGTTCTGTAAGGCCTAAAAGTTTGCATAGTTAGTTTAATTTAGACATTGTGAAGGTTTTACAGTGTGGGACATGTGCTGGCGTATAGATAGAGTGGAGGGGGAGGACTGAAGGCTAAAGGTGAAAGGCAGAAGTATGGGGACAATAGAGAAGGACTCCCCAGATAGTCAGTGAAGCAGGCCCATGCCTCACCAGGCGAAGAACGGGAGGCAGCGGGTAAGGCAGGAGACTGCAGAAACTGTCTCCTCCCACCCCCACCTAGAGGAGGGGAAAAATAGGACCACACAAGGGAGTGCGGTCAGCAAGGCCAATTTGGCCATACAGCAACGCTGCTTCTCTCTTTTGCCGTCATGTTATTCGTATCCGAGTCACCAGAATTTGTGAATTACTCATGGGACCAGTTTCCTGGCCGGTGTGGTCAGGGCGATATACTTTGGTTGCACTTGAGGTGCGGTCTCATCCATTTGTAGGTGGAGTCATCTTCATCTGTGTGGATGTATTGTAGTAGGTGAGGCCTGAGATTTTTTTTTGTCCTCATGCTGGTGACCCCTCTCCCCATCCGGTTGTCACTTGAGAGTGGGTGGAGGTCAGAACTCTGATATAGCTCAGTGAAAGATAAAGTTCAGTGAGGGTCAGTCTTGTGGTCGTTGATGGGACCTTTGTCCTTTCTGTTCATTGCTGTTTTGTCAACGAGGTGGATGCTCTTCAATCCTTTGTCCTTGAGTTTGTAGTTCTGCTTTGTGGTTCCCTGCGTCATTAGGTAGCAGCTTCTGTCAGCTCCATGATTCTGTCTCCTTTACTTGACTGTGTCCGGCTGTGAGCTATTAGCGCATTCTGCGTGCTGTTTTATGGGACCGCTCGCTGTCTTCTTCTTGCAAATAGTTTTTGTGCATATTTGCTGAAAGCTTTATATACATCCTCGGATTGAAGGAATTGGTGTTCCTGGTTTTTCGGCAGTTACATGATTTATGTAATAAGTATACATCTTAGGTCTTCGTATAATGTTCATTCGTAGTATAATGTGAATCAAGTGTTTCCATGATTCTTCTTGGCCGCAGATGTATGCCCCATCTTCAATAATTCCAAGCGCTGTAAGTTTGGCCTTTATCGGTCCGTGCCCGTCAGCAAGCAGGCAGCATTTAGCCCTGGGGAAAACTGGGGGGGGGAAGGATTGGGATACATTCTGTCTACGTGCGGTATGAATTTTTTCGTTACTTCTCCCTTTGTAGATGGGGACCAACGATACTGCCACACGAGCTGTAAATGCGTCAGCCGTCGCTTCTTTTCTGTACTGCAGGCATTTGCCTGGTCTGTGGTATACCCAATCAGGTTTGATATTTTCCCTTTGGAAAGGTTGTATAACATATCGCAGCGCTGCAGGTCAGTTGCTCTAGTGATACACGTCAATCACTAGCCCCTGGAGAATCACGCCCCCCACAAACAGATTAACTACATTCCTAAAGTCGGTGACAATTTCGCCACACTACCGGTAAATACTATTAATTTAGCCTGTTAAACCTTCAAACACGAGCACGTTTTTCATCAGACATCCAAACATGACTGAATTGAATTAAGTCTTTACTATAGCCGAATGTAAATTATGCAAATTAAACACTGATCTATGCATCTGTGTTACATGCTGCTCTAATTTTTTGTTGGTCATGCCTCAAAATTGACCGAAAGAAGATGAATAAGCAACGGAGACACAATTTTTCGTGTTTCATGCAAGGAAATACCTGACAATGAGGGATTATGGGCACCTCCCCAACGTAATGATATACCCTGCACATCAACTGAAACTACAGTAAGGTGTAAGGTATATTGTTGTCATGCGGCCCCAGGGGTTTCCCCCATCTCCGCGTTACTTTCTTTGTGGGTGTACCAGTTTCCTGGGAATGCCAGAGGTTTAAAAGTGTGTGGGTATTGTACCTGTGTAATGTCGTGTACCGTTGTTCATCTGGTCATTTAGCCACTGAACCCCTGCTGGAGCCCAGCGGTGCCCCACCTTCGCCCCGTGGAGGCAGACCAGGAAACACCAGTACACAAAGATTTACTCTGGCAGGTGCTGCCGCTTAATTTCCTGAGATTTCGGCAGCTAGGACCTAAAAAAAAAAAAAAAACTTATGTACACATACACACATATACACAAGAGTGATACATAATATATACGCATCCATGCAATCGTAATTACTTTGGATGTTTGCATACAGCACGTGTGTGTGCATGCATTCATATGGCAGGAGTAGGGCATTGCGTAGGATAATTAGGCCGAGACTGGGCGAAGATTATTTTTCGGCTAGATTAAATTTAGTGTGTAGGGCGCTCGCGTTGTGTATAGATAGAGTGGGGGAGGGGAGGAAGAAGGTTGGGGGAAAAGGCAGAAGTATGGGGGACACAGAAGAGATTCCCCCAAGTGGTCAGTGAGGCATGCCCATGCCTCACCAGAAGGAAAAAGGTGGGGTAGAGTGTAGAGTGGAGTGTAGAGTGTGTTTAGTGTCAAACGGCACCAGGGGTTTCCCCCATCTCCACGTGCTATACATTGTGGGTGTGAAACAGAACACTGTCAATGCCAGAGGTTTAAAAGTGTATGGATTTTGTACATGTGTAGTGTCGTGTACCGTTGTTCCTCTGGTCATTTAGCCGCTGTGCCCCTAATGGGACCCAACGTTGTCCACACTCTGCCTCGTGGAGGCAGACCAGGTACACCAGTATTATAGTTATTTACTCTGGCAGGTCCTGCCACCTAATTTCCTGAGATTTCAGTGGCAAGGACCTTAAAAAAAAAAAAAAAAAAAACACGTTATAGTTATGGGTCAGCCAAAATGAAGTACTATTTATGCAAATAAATGTTAGGTTTTTGGGTGTAGGGCTCATGCAATTTAACAATGGTTCAGACACTAGTAATTATGATTAAAAGAGAGAGAGGGGTGGGGAGACTGAAGGCTGGGGGGAAAAGACAGAAATAAGGGGTCCATAGAGAAGATGACCCCCAAGTCAGTGGAGCAGGCCCATGCCCCACCAGAGGGAAGAGAGGGGCGGCGAGGGGAGGAGGAGACAAGAAGTCACCTCCCCCTCCCGCCTGGGGAGTGGAGGCAAAGGGCCACGCAAGGGAGCGTGGCTTAAAAAAAAAAAAAAAAATCTATAGAATCCCAAAGGTGGGGTAGCAGGGGGCAAGGCGACTGGTCATCTCGTCCTCCTGCCAGGAAGGGGTATTAAAAGAGAGCCAGGCTAGTACTTGGCTCAGGCCGCCAGAACAGCTGCTATTCTTCCTTTATTCAGATTTTTTGTCTATCTTCATGGTTGCTTAGTAGTCCATCTTTGGTGTTATGCACATTTTGGCTTCTAGCCATTATGTGGCTAATGTGCATTCAGGTCCCGTCTTCTTCTGTACAGGGCTTCAGCAAACTTTGAGAAGGCAATATATTCCTGTCTCCCGTCCAGGAGGTGTTGTTCTCTATCTCTGGGCAAAAAAGTGATCCGAGTGATGAGTTGGCAGCGGAGGTCATCATAAAGCTGGCATTCATGCATGAGGTGGTGCCAGCTCTCCAGCTCTCCACAGCAGCAAGTAGGGTCATCTGTAATGCCCAGGGCTGTAAGTTTAGCCTTAAAAGCACCATGTCCTGTTAGCAGGAAGGTCGCGTGGAGTCCCGGCGTGAACCATGCTGGAGCTATTGGATAGAGTTTTCCAACATTGGGGAAGAATCGTCTGGTGACTTCTCCCTTTGGGGAATTCTCCCATCTGGTTTGCCAGGTTTGCATGAGATGATTTGCAAGTCTCTTTTTCTCAGTCAAACGATTTGTGGTAGGATCTGCGTCGAAGCCGGCGAAGGTGCAGGCTCTTCCCTTGGAGAGTTCATATAATACTCCATATTTAGCTACTTCGAGGTCTAAAGGTAGGGTTCTCCCGCCAGCACCTGTAGCGCGTGGGTGCTAACTGTTCTGCAGGCCTGCGTTATAGCGAGCAGCATGGCTTTATGGATAGAGTCGAGGATTCTGCGATTTACAGCCATGGTGACTTTGGGGTACCAAGCTCCGGAAGCATCGGTAGCTATCGGCAGGAAGGCGGCTTTGTAAAACAGCTTGAGGGTCTTCTTTTTCAATCCCCAATCCCTTTTTGCGACTCTGGTAACAAGGGCTGTATAGCCCCGTATCTTCTTACGGCAGGAAACAATTATTAACATCATGGATACCATGTTTCAAGACCATCTTGCCCCCTCTACCCCAGAGCAGATAACCCTCTGTGCAGACAATGAAACCTACTACACGACTGCAACAGAAGAACCTTTCACCAAACTTGAACTGGAAACAGCTGCCATGAGGATTAGAAACAAGAAGTCTCCTGGTTCTGATCTTTTGGAGCCAGAGATTGTCAAGAAAGCTGTCGAAACCATTCCAGAGGTGCCAACCTACCATCAAATCTATATCGAGACAACCACTGCCTCAAAGGAGGCTTGTTCCCCCAGGCCTGGAAAACTGCAAACTTGTGCCTCATTCCCAAAAGTCCCAACAAACAACTGGACCTTCCGAGGTCATACAGACCCATAGCACTGTTATCAGTCCTGAGCCAGCTCTTTGAGCACTTATTAAGAAACAGAATAGGGATCCACTACACTGCAGCCGGCTTGCAGTCACCCCGACAATATGGATTTAGGAAGGGAAGCTCAACCTTGGATGTCCTGGAAAATATTACAAATGCTGCAACTACCTCAGATCAGAAATACTTTCTGGTCATAGCAATAGACTTTGCTGGGGCGTTTGACACTTTATGGTGGCCAAGCGTACTGGCCCCACTCCGGAAAGCCAACCTACCATCAAATCTGTATCAAGTCATCAAATCCTACCTGTCGAATAGGTTCGTGACAGTCAGAGCACCATATTGTTCAGTAACAAGAGAATTAATAAGAGGAGTTTACCTCAATATAGTACGTGGAACACTTCCGAATGATACCCTCCAGAAATTAAAACGGAAAAAACGAAAAATCGATACACACAATTATGGGAGATTTTTTGAATGGCTTGGTACAAAATTACATTAAATCTACACTAAGGTACTCGGCCCAAAGTTACCATATTTCTTTCCTAAAATATTGCCTTCAAAACAACATCGTTCCGAAGTTTGCCAGGGTGAATTTAAATCAAAAAATTTCAGGCATAAAACAACTATCACTGGCGACATCACGTAATATTGTTAAGCTTGCCTTAAAATCTCGATATTCGGATAAACAAAAATACCTTTCCCAGGTTAGGAAGCTTCGCGATAAATTAAAAAATTACCTACAGCCGAACGATTGGTCTGTATTGAAGACCTCCATAGATTTGCGACGGGAAGCTCAAGCCTCAGAAATAAAAAACAGACACGTTAATAAGTTGCAAACATTATCGAATAGTTCAAGACACGTTTATGCGAATTCTAACACATTGTCGCGAGCTTGCGACCAAGTTCACACGAGTTGGGTGACATCCCCCCCACAGACACATAACGCACTACCACAGAATATGTCGGCTAGTTCACGAACACCCCCTCACCCTGTATCCAACGAACCGACATATCAACAGGTTACAAATCTTTCCTCGTGTACACTATCGCAGGACCAGATTTCACTTTTATCCAAAGGATTAAATTATAATTTACCACCTCGAAAGCTGCCAAAAAAACAATGCGTAATTGATATTGAATTTGGACTTCGTAATGTTCCACAAAAAGATGTATTTATTCAACAAGTTAACCAAGTAGTGAATAACATAAAAGGAACGCGACTTCCTAAATTGAATACACATGACAGTTCAGCTTTACGAGAACTTCGAGAAAATAAGGACATTATTATACAGAGGGCAGATAAAGGAGATACAGTGGTAATACTAAATAAACATGATTATATTAATAAGTTAGATTCAGTTGTGTCTGATACCTCCACTTATCGTGAAGTGGACCCGGCACTGTTTACCAATTTGGTAAATCAATACAATAAAACGTTAACCACATACCGTAAAAACGACTACATTACTATGGTTCAGGTGAAGAAATTGAAGTCCAGAACATACAATATTCCTGCACTTTTTGGTCAGGTAAAATTACACAAGCCTGGATTTCCGATTCAACCTATTGTTTCCTACAGGAACTCGGCATTTTCAGCCTTAGCCACACATCTATATAACATTATAAAACCTTTTAGACAGGTTATACAATTTGGGATTAAGAATTACGATAGATCATTTAATAATCTTAAAGACTGTAGACTCGGCGACAATGACAATTTATTCTCATTAGATGTTACCTCATTATATACGAATGTAAACGTTGAATACACATTAGATATTATTTGGGATATGTTAAATAAAAACTCGACACCGATTAATTATACGAAGCTGCCTATTAAGGAAATTTTTCACTTAATTAAACTATTAGTTGAGGCTAACTACATCACCTTTCGAGACAAGGTGTACAAACAAATTTTTGGATTACCAATGGGTTTGAGCCTGAGTGGCTTAATGTCAGAGATCTATCTCTCAACGATTGAGCAGATACATTTGACACCTTTTCGTCCCCGTATCACATACTATGGTAGGTATTTAGACGATGTTCTAGTTATTACCGATAGTAGTACTATCCAAGACATTTTACATTCGTTTAATAATATTCATTCTAGACTCAAATTTACATTGGAAGGGGAAGATACGGATACTAAGTCATTAAACTTTCTAAATTTCACGCTTACCCGGGACTCGAACAAAATACAATTATGCATCTATCGAAAACCCACAAACACCGGTATGCTTCTACATTATAATAGCTACCACCCGTTCACCTACAAAAGATCGATTATCTTTAATCAATTTCTAAATGCCTATAAATATTCAACGACGGATTCTGCTTTGGACTCAGAAATACAAATATTAACTAGCAGATTCTTGAACAGGGGTTATCCCATTAACACAATAAATCGAATTAGGGTACAAGCTAAGGATAGGATACAAAATACTACACCAATCAACAATGGTAATATCAAAAAATACTTTATTTCGGTCCCATATGTTGAACAGTGGCACAAACAGCTTAACAGATTCTTTAAAGATACCGAATTTAAAATTATAGCTAGGCCTATACGGAAGTTACACACTATACTGAACAATCGCTCGGTTCTTTCCGCGTTCGCAACACAAATTAATGATCTAGTATACAACATTTCTTGCGGTGATTGCGACTCGTCTTACCAAGGTTCGACGCGGTTTTCTCTTAATATTCGTGTAAATGAACACGAAGCCTCAGTTCGTGCTTCTCGTTCAGCAGCGTCAGAATTAGCCTTTCATGCCATTAACGAAAAACATACTTTTTTATTTAACGAGGCCAAAATACTTAACGTTCAACGTAATTATACGCGACTATTAATTGCAGAAACCGTTGAAATTAAATTACACGAGAATTCTGTTAATGTTCGGCGGCCATATTTGATCTCCGATGCGTGGACCTTTACGCGCATGCGCGAAGACATATAATCACTATTTAAGTTGCAGGTTTAGCCTGATTCGGTAATTTTCATTCCTGTGATCACGACAGTCGGGCGAAAAGCATTGTCAGCTTCAGGAAGGAAAATCGTTTTGAATATTTTCGTTAGATTTTTTAATTGCGTTAATTTGAATTTTAATTGTTTTAAATTGATTTTGAATTGTGTTAAATTGATTATTTAATTATTTATATTTTACTTTAATTATTTATATTTTACTTTAATGTACCGGTAAGTTGTCGATTTTTTCGTTTTTTCCATTTTAATTTCTGGAGGGTATCATTCGGAAGTGTTCCACGTACTATATTGAGGTAAACTCCTCTTATTAATTTACTAATATTATTATCAACGTAGAACATATTGAGTATTACAGCTCTGTTTCATACTATCTAAGTAACAAGAGAAGTATTCAGAGGATGCCCACAGGGCTCAATCCTGGGCTCACTCCTATGGAACTCGGTTCTAGATGGCTTTTTGAACATGGAACTCGGCGACGTCGTTCCCCTAGCCTATGCGGTTGATGTGGTTCTGATGCTGCCTGGGGGATCTAGGGCGCAACTGGAGAACACCGCCAACAGAGCAATAGAAACTCTAGAGGACTGGGCTAACAACAATAACTTGAAGATCTCATCCTCGAAGACAAGATCTATATTATTAAAAGGAGCCCTAGACACCAGACGACCCCCTCAAATCAAGATACAAGGTAACACAATCAAGCTTACCACCGAATTAAAGCACCTTGGAGTCGTACTAGACAAAAACCTGAGCTTTACATCACATATAGTGCACTTACGGAAGAAAATTAGAGGATACTCCGCACTTTTTGCGCGAATCACACGCAAGGAATGGGGTTTGAGGCGGAAAACCCTCAGCCTCTACTATAAAGCTATTTTCCTGCCAGCGATTACATATGCTTCTGGAATATGGTATCACAAGGCTACCACTGCAGTGAACCGGAAAAAATTGGAGACTACACAGCGACACATACTCTTAACCATCTCGAGAGCATGTAACACTGTAAGTACCCACGCACTCCAGGCTCTAACGGGATCCCTCCCTCTGGACCTGGAGATTGTTAAGCATGGGCTACTCTATCAACTGACCAAAGGCAGAACGGCAACATGCCTCGACAACACCATAGATCTGTCATATGATCCCAAAGTAGAAAGGAGCCGTCTCTCCGCTTACCTCCAACAAACTTGGCAGGCCCGCTGGGAGACCTCCAGCAAAGGTGCAATAACTAGAAAATTTCTACCCAACATACGGCTGGTATACCCGAATTATCCACCGTGGCTCTCACCAGGACTCTACACCACCTACCTGCTGACGGGACACGGGGCCATTAGAGACAAACTACAAGGATTTGGACTGAGTGATACACCGTTCTGCCTCTGTGGTGAACGTGAAACGTGGGAGCACCTAATGTACAGTTGCCCACTATATGAGGACCTCTATTGCAGGTTCATTACTAGAACACAGCTTAACCTCCGTAATCAAGAAGACCTCGCCATAACTGAAGTTGACACATACAAGGCATTCGCGCAGTTGGCCCAGGACCTCTTCACAAGGAGAAGGACGCTCCCACAGCCTCAACCACTGCAGTAAACAACCAGGCCGTGCAGGCCAGCAGAATGTCTACACAACCACGGAAACCTTCCCAGATACTACCATGCAAGGGCTCAGAGAAATGATTGCAGCACATTGCTGCCACCTAGCCATATGGCGATCTGGGCTGGCAACCTTGACCAGCCTGCTTTCACTCCTATTCCTTGGCAGGGGGGGAGATGGCTCGCTGTCTTCTCCTCCTCCTGCCAGCCCCCTTTCCCTCTGGTGGGGCATGGGCATGCCCCACTGACTGCGGGGGCCATCTACCCTATCGGCCCCTTACTTCTCTTTCTTCCCCCCAGCCTTCAGTCTCCCTACCCTTCTCTTTGACTATACACCGCGGAAGCCCCACGCATCCAAATTTAAATTAGCACCAAAATTATTGCCCGCCCCATTAGGCCTCTAGAACTTGTCATTTTAGCGTACAATCCCATGGTAATTTCGGGGAACAAACCCCACATACTAACTTAATAGCGAATTTGCAATTATACCACCGCGATTATCTATCTTTTTTTTTTTTTTTTTTTTTTTTCTATAGGACCCAGCCGCTGAAATCCCAGGAAATTAGGCGGCGGGACCTGCCAGAGTATAATAAATTTCAAGGTACACCTGGCCAGCCTCCTCGTTGGCATAGTACGGACAACGTCGGGTCTCATCAGGGGCTCGACGGCCAATAGGCCAGAAGAACAATGGGCACAACATACTACACAACACATGATCCACACACTTTTAAATCTCTGGTCTTGACAGAGTACTGTCTCTCGATACAGCGAACACTCGCGGAGATGGAAGAAATTCCTCGTGCCGTTTGACCCTCAACATACTTTGTACTTTGTATCTTCTTACGGGTGTATTTCAAGTGTGCCTGGAAGCAGAGAGTGGGGTCCAGTATTACTCCCAGGTATCTAAGTTCCTTGGATAGTCGTAATGTGATACCATCAATCTTAATCTGTGGGGGTCTCCTGTAATCTAGGGCACCCTTGAGGAGAATGGAGTCCGTTTTGGTTGCAGAGATCCTAAGGAAGTGGATATTAGTCCATTCTTGTAGGATTTTAAGGGCATGATTTGCCTTTCTTTCCAGCTGGATTCTGCTCTTTCCCTCTATCATAATGATGAGGTCGTCTGCAAAGGCTTGTGAAGACGCCTCTCCAATATCGGTAAATACAGTATAAAAACAGAGTTTAAAATACTAAATGTTTGAAGGTACAAAGTGTAATTGGATTATAATACGACCTCCAGGGTTTCCCCTATTCGCCGCTGCAGCTTCTGAAGTCACTTAAATGTACTAAGGGAGATTACAAATTTCTTTTACTCTCAGATTATACAAAAGAGAAAGGAAGAGGGGAGAAAAAAATCAGTAAATAGGAAAGGGGAGTAAAGAGAAATCCCCAGAGGAGAGGAATAATTAAATAGAAAAAGTAAAGTGAAATCAATAAATATCTATACAGTATATACAGTACGTGTGAACTCCAAACCAGGACTAGTAAAACACCAATATAAAAAAACATATTCATGATTATACAATATTTGCAAACAAAATTCTATTAAAACATCAAATGGTCGGAGTTAGCATTACGTTCATTTTATCAGTAAACCATTTTGCAACAGATCTTAATGAGCCAAAAGCAGGCATATTCCAACAGGAAACTAAATATCATAAAACCAGCAGCGTTTGAAAAACAATAACTATACATAATTACCATAAACATAGTAAAATACAAAGTTTATTTTATAATTAACAAAACTAGTCAAAATACTTTTCGGTCAAATCAATTGTTATTTAACATAACCAGACTCAGAATGTAGGTGCCAGTAAACACAATTAGTTCCACAGTCAATCATTTTCTGAGCACAGACCACAAACACTAGGTGGTGAACATATAAGCCTCTTTCAACAATGAAGGGTAACAGCCAGGAAGAAGACAGTAATTAAAGAGATTTGTAAGAAATGGAGCTAAAGACGAACTACTTTTCTTGAAGAAAAGAGCAGAGAGGGTATCGGGTCCAACAGAAGTGAAATCTTTAAGTCGAGAAAAGTCTGACTGGACGTCATCAGTAGTTTGAACTAATCTATCAAAACTATCATTACATTATATTCAAACGGATAACAGGGAATAGAACGTTACTCAATTTTTTCCTTGTCAGTGTTTATCTTGCTCTTCATTTTTCGCCTTTGGTTCATCATAAAAAAGTGTTTCTTGACTAATTTTTTCTTCTTTGGATTTTTTTTTTCCTATAGGTTCCTTGGGCTTTATCACTTTCAGAAAATTATGCTATTCCTCGTCGATATCGTGGTCCTGAGCAGTCTGCAGAAGCTCAAACTTGTTATTAAGTTCCAGTACATACTGCTTTTTCTCCTCTTCTGTTATCTCAAAGATCTTTGTATTATTTACTCGAGTCTTTTTTCCTTTCCTACATCTATATCAAGTGTGCATCTCACCATTCTCTGATCACATCCAACATTTACCTTATTCAGGACAGTAACATCATTCACGAAATATCTTCTGTTAGTGAGGATGAAGTCGATTTCATTAGTTGTTAATCCATTTGGACTCTTCAATATCCACTTTCTATTCAGCCTTTTCTTGAAAAGTGTTCATTACAGATAATCCTTTGAGATTCTGCAAATTCCACAATTCTTTCACCAATTCCAAAATGTCCTATAGTTCCCCTTTCTGTGCTGGTTTGTCTTTTTCCAACCTTAGCATTAAAGTCCCCCATAATAATAGTATAGTGGGTTTTCTGCTCATCTAGAAGACACTCAATTTCGGTGTACATTTCTTCAACCTCTTTATCATCATGCCTCGATGTTGGTGCATAAATCATTATAACCTTTAGCTTGTACCTCTTAGAAATCTTGAGTATTAGTCTTGACACCCTTGGTGATGTACTTTCGAATTTCAAAATGTTGTTTTTTAAACCTTTATGGACCAGAAACCCAACTCCACCTTCACTCCTTTCACTGTTTCCATTGGTGTACAGCAGATTTCCACTTGATAAACTTATAAGTGATTCATTTCTTCTTCTTGTTTCAGCCAAACCGATGATATTCTAATTCACATTTTCTAATTCCTTTTCCAACTCTAGTATCCTGTTTTCACCGATGAGTGATCTTACGTTGTAACATGCCAAGTTCAGTTTCCGTGCATGGCAGCCTGGTCGTACCCAGAGATTCGTAGCACCCTCTGCTTCCACTCTGATCCTCTCGCTGCCGTAAGAGGGAGAGTGAAAGCCGCTGGGGACTGAGGGCCATTTGTTTTGTCGTGCTGTCATATGCTGGAGGGTTTGGTCTTTTCCTCTTCACGCTGACCAGGCGTCTTGAAGAGAACCACTCTACACGTCTGTTGCCACCTAAGTGACGTAACAGGGCTTACCATCGAGAAAGTGTGCATGAGTGGATTTTAGGGAGGCAGGCCAACCGGACTTCTCCTAAATCTTCTGTAATAGAAAGATATTCGATCCATCAGTGTTTTAGACTGAGTGTCTGACAACACGCTTGTTCCCCTCTACGCCCCCAGAAACATACAGAAACTTATCACCCTAAACGCCATTTTTCAACTGTAAAAACCTTTCCATGGAAGCAGACAGTTTATTTCACGTTCCAAAGAGATCCCATAAAGGTCTTTTTTTCTTGCCCAAGGGATGAACGAATTGCAAGTAAATTACCTTCTCCAGCGTGAACTGTCTTATCCTCAGAAATCTACAAATTCTCTTCCAAACTTTCTGCGTGAATCGACAGTAATAAAATAAATGGTACACTGTTTCAATTTCGGTACAAAATTGGCATAATCTGTTGCCTGTCTGACTAATTTTATACGTAATATCGTTCACTGGTATATTTCCGTAACCAACCTTCCACGAAAAGACAATACGCGATTGGCAGTTTCCGCCAATTTTTAGATTTTTAAAAAACAACTGTGCATTATGGTTTCCTAAATTTCCTTTTCTCGATTTTATTTTTTTTTATGTAAACCCCAAACACGAGAAGTATTAGAACCTTTAGTACTTAGTACCGTGCTTGGGTTGGAGTTTGAGAAGACGAAAGCAGATATTTGTTGACATCGGATTTGAACTTCTGTAGACTGTTATTTTCAGGAAATACGTATGAAGGAAGGTTGTTCCAGAAAATGGCGGTTGAAGAAATAAACGAGGAAGATGAAAATTTGGTTCTGTGAGTTTGAAGATGGACAGTAAAAGGATGTTGGCTGGTGGCGGCACATGTTCGAACTGTTTCGAAAGAGAGAGCGGGAATTATAGAAGCCAATTCAGAGGAACAGTGCCCATGGAAGTATCTGTAGAAGAGGCATGCAGCAGAAACAGTACGTCTATGAGACAGAGAGTGGAGAGACTCTGTTAGAGATGAATCATTAATTAACTTAACTGCCCTCTTCTGAATGGAATCAAGAAGCCTGAGAGAGGTTTTGGGGGCACCGCTCCAGATGTCGGAACGATATTCCATGGCAGGGCGGATTTGCGATTTATACAGAGTGAGCAGCTGTTTGGAAGAAAATTAAGGCCGAGAGTGAAAGAGAAAACCAAGTTTTTTAGATGCAGAGGAATTAATATCATTATTAATATCAAATTACTGTTGCTCAGAGCGAAACGGATACGAAAATTGATTGTGAGAAGAATAATAATAGAAAAATATACATATATTAGATTAGATACATACAAATAAAAGCTTTCGGTTGTTTTGTCAAACTTCCTCAGTTAAACTGACAGTTAAGAATGGAGCGTGAGGGCGTGTACTGCCAATCTTGTACGTGAAGTGCGTGATTGAGTGTTGGCTGTTGAAGCCTGTGGCTGTGATGTATGTTGACGTTGCCAGCGTTTGTCAATGGACAGAATTGCTGTTTCGGTGATAGTGTGGACTTGACATCCACATTTCCTGTTCACTGAGGTACTGGAGCATTTGATGTTCAGAGGAAACAATATTTGTAATGTGCTTGTGCTATTATAGATCAGAAGTCAGGGTAGTCCCGAAAAGAGATATATAATTTGCCTAGAAATCGCAGTGTCACTGAAGATAAGCATAGGAGCAGAAGTATCCTTTTTTGCGAGATATAAGACAAGACTGAGTTTTAGAAAGGTTGAAATCAACTAAGTTGTCTTTGCCCCACTGGAGAATTACCTGAAGATCGGCATTTAAGGAATTGGTAGCAGATTTTCGAGAAGTTAAAGCTGATTGAGCAGGGCAAGGTTTCTCAAAATGGAAAGTAGAACGCAATGAGCTATCATCGGCAAAACTATGGATAGGATTTCCAGTCCATGGAAGAAGGTCATTAATATACAAGAGGAAAAGAATGGGAGAAAGAAGTAAACCTTGGGGGACACCGGAATTAGTGGAGAAGTTAAAACACAGAGAGCCATCACCCTCAGTGAGCGATCAGAGAGAAAATTGGATAACCAATTACTAAAAACAGTTGGCAAACCATAAGATGGAAGCTTGTTTAGAAGACCTTTATGCCAAACACGATCGAAAGCCTTTGAGATGTCGAGAGCAACTACTTGTGTTTCACCGAACCTTTCCATTGAATTAGTCTATAAATGGGTAACATAAGCCAGAATATCACCAGTGGATCGACACTGACGATCCAGAATATCACCAGTGGATCGACACTGACGGAATCCATACTGGCGATCTTTGATCAGTCGGAAGGTTTCTAGGTAGTTTAAGAGTTGGCGGTTAATTGATTTCTCCATTACTTTAGAAAGAGTAGAAGTAATTGCAATGGGACGATAATTGGATGGGAGGGATTTGTCACCCTTTTTAGGAACTGGCTGGATATGAGCAAATTTCCAAGCAGAAGGAAAAACAACTTCGGAATCAGAAAGGAAAAAATGGTGGCAAAGAAAAGGAGCACAGGTTTTGAGAACAAGTGGAGAAATACCATTGGGACCTGGAGCTTTCTTAGCATCAAGAGTCGTCAAAATCCTTCTGACATCCTGTGGTCATCTGACGGATGACCACAGCAGGCATTGAATGGAGCGTGTTGGGAATGGTGGGAGGTGTTTTACCAAGATCATTAATACATGAGTTGGAAAAAAAATGGGATGCTAGCAGGTCAGCTTTATCCTTTGCTGAAGTGACAACAGAACCATCTGGTTTGGACAGAAGTGGGAGCTGAGCTGGGAAAAAGTTGCGGCCAATAGCTTTGGCAAGAGACCAGAATGCTCGGCTACCATTAGGGCAAGAAGTAAGTTTTCTACTTTTAGCCTGTTCAAACTCTAGTTTGTACTGATCAGTAACTGCTTTACAATTGTTGTGAGCTTTGGTGTAGGCAAAAATGAAACTGAAGAATTAGAAACAAGCCAATTACGATATGCAACATTCTTCACTTGAACAGCCTTAGCACATTTATTGGAAAACCAAGGTTTAGATAAAGGACGAGATTTTAAAGTGGAGTGCGGGATAGAGGATTCCATTCCTGCAAGAATAATTATCTACAAAAATCTACAAATTCTCTTCCAAATTTCCTGCGCGAATCAAGAGAAATAAAATAAATGGTACACCGTTTCAATTTCGGTACAAAATTGGCATAATCTGTTGCCTGTCTGACTAAATCTATACGTGATATCGTTTACTGGTATATCTCCGTAACCAACCTTCCACGTAAAGTGAATGAGCGATGGGTAGTTTCCACCAATTTTTAGATTTTTAAAAAACAACTGTGCATTATGGTTTTCTGAATTTGGCTTTTCTCGATTTTATGAGTTGAATAGTGTCTAGTAGAGTCGCTTTAAATCACCCTTAATCTTTCTATATCTTTCTATATAGAAATATAGAAATATATTTCTATATAGAAATATCTTTCTACAGGGTGTTTCAGTTAAACGTTTCAGAACTTCTAAGAGAGGTAGGGTACATCCTGACAACTCGAAATCATATAGCAATGTGGGGTCGGAAATGCTTTCCTGAAGCGGTGTTGTACACAGAAGCACCATAAAGAAAAGAGACCGTAAGTGAGAAATCGTTTTAATAATACATGAAAAGAAGCAAAAGGTACATGGATTAAAGTAAGTGTTCGAAGTTTTTCAACCTCGTATTGCTTTCGCACAGTGGTACCTTGGAAAATGTGCTACAAATCCCCTTTTTCCTGCTGAAGTGTTGTTTTCCGATGAGGCATCCTTCACAAGGGAAGGAATTTTCAACACGCATAACGACCATATCTGGGCGGTCGAGAACCCGCATGCAATACGACGTCGTGCAGCACAGATTCGATTTTCGGTCAATGTATGGGCCGGTATTATGGGAGATCACCTCATCGGACCTTACCTGTTACCGTGTCGTCTAACCGGACCTATCTACTTGATCTTTCTGCAGCAAGTATTTCCACAACTTTTGAGAGATGAACAGATTTCTGCATCGATGCAACACACAATGTGGTTCCAACACGATGGAGCCCCTGCCCATTATAGCGGAGATGTTCGTAACTACCTGGATGTCACATTTGGTCAACAGTGGATCGGACGTGGTGGTCCCGTGCGTTTGGCCTGCTCGGTCACCCGACCTATCGTGTCTTGATTTTTATTTCTGGGGTCATATGAAATCGCTAGTTTATGACACCCCTGTTGACAATGCTGAGGAGCTGGTTGCAAGAATCGCAGTAGCTGCCGAAGAAATTCGAAATTCGCCTGGAGTATTCCAGAATGTTCGGATATCCATGCGTTGGAGATGTGAGGCGTGCATTGTAGCCCGTGGAAGAAACTTCGAACACTTACTTTAATCCATGTACCTTTTGCTTCTTTTCATGTATTATTAAAACGATTTCTCACTTACGGTCTCTTTTCTTTATGGTGCTTCTGTGTACAACACCGCTTCAGGAAAGCATTTCCGACCCCACATTGCTATATGATTTCGAGTTGTCAGGATGTACCCTACCCCTCTTAGAAGTTCTGAAACGTTTAACTGAAACACCCTGTATATATCTATATCTTTCTCCTTTAACTGCATGCACATATCCCGAATTTTTTTGTAATATATTGGAATTGTCTCTGCTTTTGGCCCTTTAATTAAGGCTGTATTAAATCCCATAAAATATTTTATCAGTACCGCTACTTAATGGTTAGATTGCACCATATTAGCCACGTCCAGCAGTCTCTTACAGCTACACCTCAAATTAATTTTTGGAACACTTATTCCCCCATCTTCCCACGGTAAAAAATAAAAATTTCTGCGCTATATCGAGCCGTTTTCCTCCCCATAGAAACTGAAATGTTGGAACGTAAAATCGTCTCATTATCCTAGCTGTGATTCCTGTTATAAACACCGGGTATAAGATTATAGGAAGAATTATGGTTCTAACAATGATGGATTTGTTCTCAAAAGAAAATTGTCCCACTTCACACTCTTTTAAACTTTCCCGTATTTTAGTGGTGAGCCCTCCTACAGGGAGCATGGGACCCTCTATAAACGGAACTCCCAATATTTGAATCGATTTATCCGACTCCATTTCTAGTTGTGCTAAAGGCCGATGTACCCATTCCCCTAGCAATTTGATCCTAGTCTTGTCTTCGTTTATGTTGAACCCCGACTTCTTACCAAAAGATCTGACGAGTGACATAAATTCCTCCACCACATAACTCGTACTGAGAGTGGCGGTAACATCATCCGCATACACTATACATTTACACTGCTGAATGGCCTCAGTTCTGTGTATTCTTCCCAGTAGTATTTCTAGTCCTAACGTAAATAACAAAGGACTAAGCGGACATCTTTGCTTTACTCCCCTATCAATTTTAATGTTTTTCGAAATTTCTCCATTCTTGGAGAAATTTCGAAAGTCTTGTGCTACTAAGTGTATATAGATTTCTCAGGACTGTAAACAACTGAGATCCTATGTTCGCGTCTTTAAGTATAGAGAAAAGATAGTCGTGGTCGATTCTATCTATCTGGCCTTTTCTAGGTCAATTGCTACTAACGCTAAATTGTAACTCTTTCGTTTCCGATATTCTAATATATCCTTCAATAGCCAAAGGTTATTCTATCCGCCTCTCCGATATACCGTAGCACTGTGTGCTTCTAACTACCTGGGTTACGTCGCGTTTTAACTGAGCTGTCAAAATCTTTGAAATATTTTGTAGTCACAGTTATAGGTCTCAAGTTACCAATTTTGTTAAATCCGGTCCATGCTTCGGAATGAAAGTAGTATAGACATTTAAAAAGCCTTCGGGTACAACCCCTCACTGAAAAAAATTTGTTAAGACGGCCAGAAGAATAGATGCTAACAAGTTCCAAAATTTATTATAAAATTCAACCCTCAAACCATACGGTCCCACACGCGTCGTAATTTAGATGATTTTAGAGCCACAGTCAGATCCCCACAAATTATTTCCCTGTCCTGCAATGCTTTTTGCTCGGGTGTGAATTGTCCAATCGTCCAAATGGAGTCGTCTTTCTCTTTTTTCTGCAAAGCAAGCTCTTTTTCATAGTAATTTACAAAACGATTCATAATAGTGAGCATTTTTTTTTTTGTTTAGTTGTTGGCGCATCGGCTTCTGTGGCCATAATGCACCTCCCGAGGTTTTTGCAATTTACTCTAATCCAAACCCGAGGCGGTATTTGAATGCGGGACCTTTGGGTTGCAAACTTCTCGAATGGATGATCTCCCATAGAATAGAAGCCCACTACAATGACGCTGGTCTCTCCTCGCCTAACCAGTACGGTTTCCGGAAAGGACGCTTCACGGTAGATGCACTGGAAACAATCATTGAAGCTGCTACCAACTACAACTCCAAATACTTTCTACTAATCTACTTCGACTTTGCTGGTGCCTTGGATTCCCTCTGGTGGCCCAGCGTCCTAGGCAGGCTCTGGAGGGAGCAAGTCCCAGAAAATTTATATAGATGCATCAAGACCAACTCCAGGACCAGCGAATTGTCGTGTCCGCTCCCCAAATATTTATTATAAATATTTGGGGAGCGGACACGACAATTCGCCGTGTCCTTCTGTCTCTTCTCCTTCTGTCTCCAGACCAGTCTTCAGAGGATGCCCTCAGGCCTCTGTCCAGGGTCCTCTCCTCTGGAATCTGGTACTGGATGATTTCTTGAATACCAAACTCAATAATGTACAAACCCAGGCCAATGCAGATGACCTGGTCATGCTCTTTTCTGCCAATAACAGAGCTCAACTAGAAGCAACTGCCAACCAGGTCAACTCCACCCTTCAAGCTTGGGCAGAGCATAACAACCTAAAAATCTCACCAGAGAAAACCAATTCGATCCTACTAAAAGGTACCCTTGATTTGAGAAGACGACCACAAATCGTTACAGTAAAACTAAAACAGCTAAAATATCTAGGTTTGATCTTAGACAAAACCCTTTCCTTCACTCTTCATCTACACTAACTCAGGATTAAGATCAGGAAGTATGCTGCCCAAGTCTCAAGAGTTGCCCGGAAGGACTGGGGCTTAAAGAAGAGAACGTTGCCCTCTTCTATAAGGCAGTTTTCATCCCGGTTATTACCTATGCCTCTAGAGTCTGTTACAAGAAGGCCAATACAGTAGTAAACAGATCGCGCCTAGGACCTATCCAGCACTCTCTTCTCCTTCTGTCCTTGCGTACCTGTCGCACTGTCAGCACCCATGCGCTCCAGGTCCTCACTGGATATCTTCGACTGGGCCTGGAGATTGTCCGTCATGGGTTGCTCTACCAAATAGCCAAAGGAAGAGCAGTTACCTGCGCAGGTTTCACCACTAACCCAGAAAATAATAGAAACACTGAAAAGAAGAGACTTAATGAACATCTAACAGACACCTGGCAAGAAAGATGGCAGACCTCAACTAAGGCGCTGTCACCAAAAGGTTCCTCCAAGATGTCAGGGCCTCCTACCCTGTCAGACCTGCCTGGTTTTCACCGGGACTCTATGCTACCAACCTCCTCACTGGACATGGCTCCTTCTAGAAAAAACCACAGGACTTCAGAATTTCAGACTCACCCCGTTGCCACTGTGGAGAGGATCAGACGTGGGAGCACCTTGCCCACAGCTGTGAAATCTCCTAGGACATCAGGAGGATACTAATAACGAAACTACGCTTCAACTACCAAAATCAAGAACACCTCACCCTACAGAATGAAGAAACTTACCGAGCCGTGACTCAATTTGCAATGGACCTATTTACCAGGCAGAAAGCGCTACCGCCACCGTAATATCCGAATCAATAGGTCATAACAACCATGACTGCCAATTGTTGCTGCGCATCATTGAGCCATGGATGCTAACGCCTTAGACCAACTTACACAAGACTTGACCAACAAACCATCGGGAGTACAGAACCCAACTTGAACCCTCACATCTCAAGTAGTCAACTGGGCTCCCCACTTGGTTGGGACAATACTAGCAGTGCAATCAAAGACAGGGTTCACACATACCTTGACAAATTCCTCATCATTGATTCCTGGACCAAATTCTCCCGACCAGATGTGACACGTCTCATCAAGAAGAGACCTACCATTGATCCCTGGACTTGACCATCATATCTTGGACTCCCAGTTTTGACCACCCCACTATTTGTTATCATGGACTACTGGACTAGCCTTCAGTCTGGATGCGACACAGACTCACCAAATGGAGTCCCAATGACGACACCTGGACTAGACCTTCCTGAACATAACCCATCCACCATAGCAGCACTCACACTGCTCGATTTACAGCAAGTTGTCGGCTCCAACTGACTGGGCATGCTAGCTGTACCTACCCTGCACTTGCGGGGTATCGCTCTCTCTCTCTCTCTCTCTCTCTCTCTCTCTCTCTCTCTCTCTCTCTCTCTCTCTCTCTCTCTCTCTCTCTCTCTCTCTTTTTCTTTTTCGGCTTCTTTCTTCTGTTTCCTACCATCCGTCCTTTTACCTCCCCTATTTTTCTCTTACACAATGATTTTTTTTTTTTTTTTTGTGGGGAGGTGGTTTTTCATCCAACTGCCACCCCACCCATCTCTCTGGTGAGGCACTGGTCATGCCACACTGTTATCAGGGGCCATCTTTCCTATCGACCCCTTTCTTCTGTTTCCTACCTTCCAGTCTCCTGCCTTCCTCCCTTACTTTTCTCTCGCACAACGTTTTTATATATATATATATATATATATATATATATATATACACACAGGGTGTTTCAAAAATATTGGTACAAACGTTTAGGGGGGGGGAGGTAACATCTAAAGGAATGTGAATCTCATAGGAACCTATAACCCGAAACGTCAGGCGCCTCCGTTGCCAGGTGGGAAGGAGCAGCAGTGTGTAGCACACGCTTCTTGATTAGACCGGGGTTCGAGCCCGTCACCACCAAATGACGATGCGGAAAGGTCAAGAAATGACGACGGCACATCCCGCAGCAATATGGCCTTAGTTGCTAATGCTCCTAAAAACCAAATAACAACAACGACAACCGGAAACGTCACGGGAAAGTAGTAGCAGAGGCGCAAGAAGCAGAAATGACACAAGACAGTAATTAGTGGCAAACATTTATTTGACATAACATTAACAATGGAGTACGAGATGGATGCATTTCACGATGTTACTACAGATGCTCGAAGGTTCCACCATGAGACGCGATGCATGCGTGACACTGACGCAGCATGGAATGGCGGGCACGGTCGAACACACCTGGAGTTTTTTTGACAGTAGCAGCAGCGCAGCCGAGTCTCGCAACGAGATCCATTTCCACCTCCACAGGCGATTCATACACGATAGACTTGAGGGTCCCCCACAGAAAGAAATCAAGGCTCCATAAATCAGGTGAGCGTGGGGACCAGGCAACGGGTTCACCACGGCAATCCATCGATGCCCAAACCGCCTATTCAAATGGTCAAGAACACACCTTCCATAATGGGCAGGTGCCCCATCATGTTGAAACCAAATGTTGCGTCTCACATTTGCTGGAACATCGTCAAGTAATCCTGGTAGAACTTGTTGAAGAAAGATCTGGTATTTAGCGGAATTCATGCGGGATGATAACAGGTATGGTCCGACTAAGCAGTCACCGACCATACCTGCCCACACATTTATTGCGAAGCGATGTTGTGCCGCATGGGAAGATTATTCTCTGTGCCGACGTTAATTGCTGTTCTGCAATGTGGCACAGCAACTCGGAAGATCGCCCGGGCAATCACAAAGGCCGGCAACTCGAGACCTTTCTCGCTACATCCTCTCTTGTAAACTTTAACAAGCCTAACAACATGCCTACCTTCAGTAATACCCTATGGCAGTCCCCAATAGACATCTCAGAAGCCACAAGTTCCATTGCCACTAAGATCACTGACTGGAAAGTCCGCGAGGCTTGGACAACTTCCGACCATAGGGTGATTACTCTTACCCTTCAACGCTCAATAGAATCAGCACCTCTGCCTAGAAACAATATCATCCGTTATGCAATTAACGAAGCAGACTCAGACTGGAACCCCTTTAATTTAACGGTCCATGCTTCCCTTCAAATTACTGAAAACACCAATCTCACCAACCTCAACCACAACCAGCATCAGAGGAAAATAACATCAATCATAACCAATGTCTGTGACAAAACAATCAAGAAGAAACACCCTTTCCCGAATGCTGTCCCATGGTGGTGCAACCAACTGAATCATCTCCGCCATCAGGTTCATACATCACGGAAATCATTTCAACGTGCTCGCCGTAACTGGCCCCCACATGAAGTTGATGCCCTACGCAATAACTAAAAAATGATTTCACTAGTTTAATTAGAGCCAAGAAGAAACAGTCTTGGGAGCACCTGTACTCCACGACTGGAAATAGCACCCCCTGGGGAGTTGTGTATCGCATTGTTATGAACAACCTCCCCAGGGGTGCGGTCATCTCCTCTACAGTTACCGCGCAGGGCACCACAACCCTCACATGGGAGGAGTCAGTAAACATCATCTTGGACACCCTGCTCCCGCTAAACACAGATCCTCAATCCAGCCAGCAACAAGAAATCTGTACTGAAAACTCATCCTACAGCAGCACTTCTATTGAACAGCCTTTCAACTTAAACGAATTAAAACTTTCCATTGGCAAAACAAAAAACAAAAAAAAGCCCAGGGTTAGACTTCATTGAAGCAGAAACAATTAAGAAGCTTGCAGAGATGCAATCAAATCTCCTTCTCAGCCTGTACAACCATTGTCTGGAAGTTGGTATCTTCCCAGATGACTGGAAAGAGGCCAATCTATGCCTAATTTTGAAGAACCCAAGTAAACCACCAGAGCAGCGAAGGTCATACAGACCTATAGCTCTCCTTCCCGTTTTCAGCAAAATATTTGAACGTCTTCTCTTATCCAGATTGGAAAAACACTATAAAAATCAAATCTGCAGTCCCTATACCAGTTCGGTTTTCGAGCAGGCCGTTCAGCAGAAGGTGCTCTTCGACAGCTCACGGATTCAGTCAAAAATTCAGCCATCAAATACTTCTTAGTAATATCAGTGGATTTCGCAGGGGCCTTTGACTTTCTCTGGTGGCCAAGTATACTTCGAAGACTCAGAGAAGCTAGCGTTCCAGCAAATATTTAGAGCTGCATACAGGACTATCTTCACAACAGAAGTGTTACAGTCAGAAATGCCTATCGACAAGTCTCCAGAAATGTCTACAGAGGATGCTCCTAGGGCTCTGTTATTGGTACCTTCCTATGGAAGGTGGTCATGGACGAGTTCCTGAACCTAGATCTAGGGGATATTTCCACCCAAGCCTTCGCACACGACTTGATACTGACAGTCACTTGGAATTCCAGAGCTTCCCTGGAAACAACAGCCAACGGAACCCTTACAAAGCTACAAGAATGGCCCAGCCTCCATAAACTCCATATATCCCCTGAGAAAACTACTTCAATTCTACTCAGAGGAACCCTTCAAATAAGCAGGCCGCCGCAGATTAAAATTGCTGGTAGAACTATCAAACTGGCAACTGAGATGAAGTACCTTGGGCTAATTCTCGACACCAAGCTCACGTTTTACCCGCATATAGACTACCTTCATGGCAAAGTCAGGAACTACACGGCAATGGTAGTGAGGATCAGCAAGTCTGACTAGGGCCTAAATCGCCGCTCACTGCATATGCTATACAAAGCTGTGTTTATTCCCATTATAACCTACTGTGCAGGTGTCTGGTATCATCGTGCACTCATTGTTCGTAACCAAAGGAAGCTCACCTTCATCCAGCGTAATATCCTTCTCACTATCACCCGTGCCTGCTGCACAGTAAGCAACCCAGCGCTCCAAGTCTTGGCAGTAGTTCTCCCTCTGGACCTGCAGATAATTCGCAAAGGCGTGCACTACCGGTTCGTAAAGGGACTCCCTACCACCATCCTGGATTTCACTACAAACCCAGCAAACACCATCAAAGAAGAAAAAAAGCGCCTTGCAGTCTACCTCCTTAACACCTGGCAAAACAGATGGAATACCACCCTCAAAGGTTCCTTCACTAAAATTTCTTACCTGAAATAGCCCAGATCTACCCTAAAGCTCCATCATGGTACAGCCCAAGGTTATATACCACTTTCCTGATTACAGGCCATGGAACCATAAATCACAAATTTGCCTCTATGAACATTGTAGATGACCCTCGCTGTCTTTGTAGTGAAAACGAAGAGTGGGACACCTATTCTATGTTTGCCCGCTCTACGAGGACCTGCGAACGTTGCTCATATCTAAAATACACGCCTTTCCTCGAGTAAATGAACATTTTCTGATCAGTGAGGAAGACCAGTACCACGCTTTTTCTGCTTTTGCCCATGATCTCTTCACCAGAAGAAGATCACTGATACAACGTCCTGGAACTGATGCACATTAATCAACACCCTTTTCTCATATACTGAACATCTCCTAGATTTTGACACACTTCTAGCTACTGGACTTGACACTCAAGTCGCTTGAATTGTTTCATCTGTGTTTCTCTTGATACGTGATTATCATCCCACTCTCTCGAGGGGCCTCTTCTTCCACTTCCGCTTAGGTGAGAGAATTCCCACCCAACCTGTGGAGGATGTCTTCTCTTACATCCTCCGTGGTTCTGTCTGTAACTCCGTTCCTTTCCAGTACCTCCTGTATACTCCCTGAACCCTATTATTTTATTTTATTTTATTTTATTTATTTATTTTTTTTTTTACTTGGTCTCTTTCCAGGAAGCTAAGGTGACATGGAGGAGACTAGCCAGAGAATTATGGACAGCCCGGCTACCTCCTAGTGGTGTGTGCGGGCAACGTGGGGTCCCATCAGGGGCCTGCGGCCAAAAGCCAGGACACCCAATAGAACCCAGCTTAATACTTCATTTACAACAGAATTTTTTTTTCTGGCTTTCACAGTGATATCTTGTCTCCACAGAGTATATATGGCGCAGATGTGGGAAACCACCGAAGGCGCCTTTCCCCCAACACTATGCACACTATGTGCCGCAAGGGGGCGCACACCGTGTGGGTTGTCATGAGCCCACACATGAGCATTGTGCTGATAGAATAAGCCTCATCCCTGACAAAACATAAGCTGGAAAATTCAAATCTTGAACACTTTCTTGGAGAAACCACTGAGCAAAAGCCACACGTGCAGGATGATCTTGGTGTAGCAGTAACTGAACCCTTTGGAGATGAAAGGGGTTTAAGGAATCGGCGTGCCAGACACGCTGTACAGTGCAACGAGACATTCCTAAGGCAGAGGCAATGGCACGTGTGCTGGTAGTAGGATTATTCTGGACGGCATTCAACACACTTTCTTCCATGGCTGGAGTTTGCGTCGAACGTGGTCTGCCCGCACTACTCCTGTTACCTCTAAATGACCCATAATCGCATAAATTTTGATGCACATGCGCAAACAAACGGTGGTCCGGTACATGTCTGTCTGGGAAGCATTCTCCATAAATTCGTTGAGCGGCTCGTCCATTGCCCTCTGCTAATCCATACACTAGGTGCCTGTCTGCCAGCTCACAGTTCGTATATCGATGCATGCTCTTTGTGCGGCGACTATCGCGCCGTCTACCGACTTACGGTGACGTTTCCGGTTATGGGTTCCTATGCGATTCACATTCCTTTAGATGTTACCTATCTCCCCTAAACGTTTTATTTATTTTTTTTCTATTTATTTATTTTATTATTTTTTATTTAATTATTT
Source organism: Mastigoproctus giganteus (assembly GCF_048544385.1). Classification (NCBI taxonomy): domain Eukaryota; kingdom Metazoa; phylum Arthropoda; class Arachnida; order Uropygi; family Thelyphonidae; genus Mastigoproctus; species Mastigoproctus giganteus. The sequence goes on along the minus strand of NC_143577.1, from coordinate 132,164,199 downwards.
ATTTACTTTTTTTTAAATTTTTTATTTATTTATTTTTTTTTTGTTATCTTAGTTAATTATTTTTATTCATTTCCTTCTCTTCCTTTCGGGTTTTTTTTTTTCCCTCTGGAGTTGGCCCCAGAGAAGGAAAAAAAAAATTTTTTTTAATTTTTTTTTTTTTTTTGTCTCATACTCTGAGACCATAGGTGTCCCATCTACTGGAACTGGCCCACCTTCTCGTGGTGTGGACGAGTACCCAGAATCATCTGTCCAGGTGACTGAAGCTTCTGGGTAGCCAAGCGGTCAGAACATAACATACACATATCTGGCCCATTTGTAGTGATACTGTTCTTCACAGAGATACGAGGCGGAATTGAACTGACGTTCTAGGAGCCGCCCCTTACATAAACACATGTCCTCTAAACGTTTGTACCAATATTTTGAGACACCCTGTATATATATGCCCCCAAGTCTAAATCTAAATACATCAAAATTATTGGCCGACCTATTTGGCCCTAGAACAAGTTATCAGCAAACAACCCTACGCTCTGTTAAAATTGCAACCGTTGCTCAAGAAACAGCGATCATCTCATTCTCATTCTCAAATCTCGTCCTAACCACTGAAATCCCAGGAAAGTAGGTGGCAGGAACCGCCAGTGTACTCTAGCATCAGTGGTGCACCCGGTCAGCCTTCCCGTGGCACGGTGTGGTAACGTCGGATCCCACTAGAGGCTCGGCTGCTAATAGACCGGAGGAACAAAGGGCACAACACAATATACAGCACATGACCCCCACACACTTCAAATCTCTGGCCCCAATTCAATGTACACCCGCGGAGATGGGAGAAATCCCAGGAGACGTTAGACACTAACATACCTTACTTTACACCTTTGGGTTGCCATGCAGGCAATTTACCCACCTGGCTAGCCCGGTGGACAACACACATTGTTAAATGTGTGTTGTCATCGTCTTTAATTTCCTGAACCATTTTGGCTAATTTATTTAGCCTTAGTCTTCTTTGGTAAAACGCAGCTGAAGGACTATCAGCCTCCCTAAATTCTGAAGGACTATTAGCCTCCAATATTATACAGTCAATAACCGCTTGTACTTCTGCTGTTGCCCTTTCGTCGCCGCACCGTTGGTAAATTCTTTTTTCTTATAAGAGATCTTTCACTCTATTTCTTCGTTGTTCGTTTCTTTCCTTAATTTTTGAGTAATAAAATGATTTTGCACTTTCTTTAATTTCTGCCCACATTTCCACCGTGCTCTACTATCTCTTTAATAACTGTTGTAAAGTCCGAGTCCTCTCACTCTCCAGAACTGCTGGGTTGAGGTTCCAATAGCCTTTTCCCAGACTAACGTTTGTAAATAAATCTCCCTTCCACATTACTGCCATGTGATCAGAAACTTGTCGACCTCCCGCAAATTTCACAGCTGTATCATTGTTATCTTATCCTTCAACTGACTAGTTACATTAGTGCGATTTATTCTAGTTCCTATATTATTGGCTATTTTGGGGGCCGCTCGTTTCCCCGGATTTTTTCCCTCCAGACGTCTACCAAGTCCCATTTAGTAGAAGACTCGATTAATTTACTAACCCCCCTGTACCATAACGCAGGGTACCCCCCAGAATTTTGTCCATGATGGGGTCAGGAATGCAGTTTCAGTTCTTGAAACAGAGTTTTCCTTTCTAAAGTGGAATTTGGACTATAGACACAGATTAGTCTAATTGTACGCTCCCCATAACTCCAATCCACTGTCACAACCCGACCTTCAGTATTCCTACCCGCCAGTCGTATATTCCTTAAAATTGGAAGAACCACTACTATTCCCACCCCTGCCGATTGATTTGTCCCAAAGCTCCAAAATCCTAGGAACCGGTATCTTTTTTGAAACTGCTGGATGGCTGCTAAACTTGCGAAGTGGGTTTCTTGTAGAAACCATATCTTCACCCCCATGTTCATCATAATTTGCCATATCATCCTTTGTTTGTTAATCGCTCTCAGACCCTGTACATTTAACGACATAAATGCGGACATTATGAGCAGAACTTTACTAAGATATTCCTATGTTCAGCGTTTAATTTTAATTTGTTATTGGTGACCAGCACGGTGAGATCGCCAGCAGTCTTATTTCCAATATGGGAAATAATGAAATCTCCCCAAGCGAACTGTATATTTATTACTTCACTTTCCTCGTTTTCATTCCAAAGAAAAACCAATTCTTCTCGAGTTTTAACAATTTCTGCCAAGCTTCGCCTATATTCTCTGTATTCTCTTGTGTTTCCTTCTACATTTAACCATTCTATTCTTTCGTATTCTCTTGTATGTATACCATCCCATCTGAATCTGACCCCGAAAGTGTTTTGCATCTTTCCTACCGCCTGGCAAAATATTTTGTTTCGGTTTCTTCTTGAATTTCCTTTCCCCCCCCCTTTTGCTCTTTTAGTTTTACCGCTTATTTCTTCCTTCTTCCCCCGCTTATGTATACATTTCGTACTGTATTTTCCGCTTCCATGTCCTCGGTCAGTTCCGATTGTGTTGCCGACATATCGTACGCTATTGTAAATGCTGGTGTGATTTCTTTAATCTGCGTCTCACCCCTCTGCGCTACTATAGTTTCCGCGCTTTCAACAATAGGCATTGGCTTATCTTTTTGGCGACTCGCTCGCTTTCTGCTGTCCTCCCCCACCAGAGGAGGTGGTGTAACACTCAAAAGGAAAAGGAAAGACGTGGTTTTTATTAAGGCGGACCACGAAAAGTACAAAACGAGCGAGGAGGTGAGAAGCGAAGTCCTTAAGTCAGTAAGACCCCAGTTAAAAGAAATGAAAGTGAAAAGTTTTCGCACGATTCGCGATAAAGGTGTTGTGCTGGAACCCGACTCAAAGGAGGACTTAGTCAAGGTCACGAACTGTGTTGAGATAAAGAACTGTGGGATGAAGTGTGAGATCCCAAGGAAACAAGGAAACAGAATAATTATTTATGATGTGGAAGGAAGCTTAGAAAAAGATGAATTCCTGGAGCAAGTCTACATAAAGAATGTGCAAGAAGTTGGGATTTCGAAAGAACGATTTTTGAGTGAGACTGTAGTAAGATCTGTTGCCAGGGTCTATGATTCAGAGGCGAAAAATTGGATCCTTGAGGTTGCGGAGCCAGTGAGAAACTTTTTGGTGGAGAGAGGTCGTCTTTACGTCCATTGGAGCTCACATAGAGTGCGAGATATCGCATTCTTAACGAAGTGTTTTAGGTGTCTAGCATTTGGGCATATTTCCAGAAATTGCAAAGCCAAGCTAACCTGTGGGCATTGTGCGGGAGAGGGTCACCTCTTCAAGGACTGTTCTCGGAAAAAAGATTCGCCGAGCTGTGCGAACTGTAAGCGAAAGGGATTGGGGGCTGACCATAGTATTCGGAGCAAAGATTGCCCAGAATACAAGAAATACGTTGAATCCATAAGGAAGAAACCGTTAAATGGATAGTACAACTAAAAATAAAGCAGTTGCAAAATTAAAAGTTATTCAAATTAATGGTCAGCATTCCTCCCAAGTAGCGTCGCAGTTGGCGCAGAAAACACAAGAAGAGGATTGTGATCTCCTCCTTGTACAGGAGCCCTATAGGGTAAAAGATGGAATAAAAGGATACCCAGTAAGTTATAGGATTGCGCAGCATGAGAATTTCCAGGCTGCTGTTGTGGTATGCAATCCCGACCTTGCAGTTACTAAGATACAAAGTCTTTCATTTTCACATGGAATATGTGTAGAAGTTATTGGCCCGATTGGGCGGATATACTTAGTGAGTTTGTACTGCCAGTTCCAGGAGACCCCTGAGTTGTACCTGAGGTACATAGATGCAGTGTGCAGAGCGCTCTCAGGGAAGCAGATAATACTTGGCGTGGACTCCAATGCAGACTCTGTACTGTGGTACAGCAATGAGACCGATGCTAGGGGCACCCTCTTTGAGGATTGCCTGGTTAGTAATAGCCTGGAGGTTGCGAATCGGCCCCACAACCTGAGCACCTTTTCGACTGCTAATGGCGAATCTAATATTGATGTAAGATTATGTAGTGTCTCAGCCATAGATGTGGTGCAGAATTGGTGTTTATGGGAGGGGTGGTCGACAAGCGACCACCGGGCTATAACGTTTGATATAACAAGCAGAACACAGAGTTTGGGGGAGGAAGTGCCGAGTAGGCTTGTTAGGAAGTCTGTGAACTGGCAAGTATTCTGGACTTGTATCCACAAGGAAATGCTGGAAGGGAAAGCTGATTTTATTGCTAACAATGCGGATTTTAAAGCGAATTTTTTGACTAGGGCTCTGAGAGGATCTTCATGCAGATCGATGGTTAGGGAACCAAGACGAGCTCGATCGGTGCCCTGGTGGAGTGTGGGCCTCAGATGCCTGCGAAGGCAAGTTAACTGTGCCAGACGGAGGTGGAAGAGGGTGCGAGATGGTAGACTGGAGTTGGTGGCTGTTTATCACAGAGTATACAAAGATCTTAGAAACAGGTATGTGAATGAAATAAGGAAAGCAAAGCAAAAATCCTGGGAGGACTTTGTACACATAGAAGGGAATCGGGACCCCTGGGGTTTCCCGTATAAATTAGTTATGGAACGGCTAAAGATGGAGACAGTTACCTTCTCAATTCGCACTGCGGATTCTGAAACAAGAACATGGGAAGAGTCAATTGAGGCAGTGTTGGATGCCCTCTTTATTCCTGATAATGCACAAGAGGACACACCGAACCAGGCTTGCATCAGGAGAGCAAATGCCGAATATCTTGGGCAAGGTATAGAAGGCCCCTTTAAAATGGAGGAGTTGCAAGAAGCAGTAAAGGAAACAAAGAATAAAAAAACCCCAGGCGAAGATGAAATCTTTGCTGAGATACTTAAAAAATATTTTGAGCAGTATGCTTCTTCCTTGTTGGAAGTTTACAACGGGTGTCTGGCGGAGGCAGTTTTTCCAGCTTGCTGGAAGTCTGCCTTGCTAAGGATCCTGCTAAAGAATGGTGATAAGGACACATCGAACCCCAGGTCATATAGACCGATAGCACTTCTTTCGGTGCTAGGAAAGGTGTTGGAGCGCCTGATGTTGACTAGAGTTTTAGTGAAATATGAGACTAAAGGGCTAGGCTCGGCAAAGCAGTACGGCTTCAGGCGAGGGAAGTCTATTGAGGATGCCCTATCAGAAGCCATACTATGCGTGCGAGTCAGTGATAGCAGGTATGTGTTAGGCATATTTGTTGACTTCAGAGGTGCCTTTGATTCTCTCTGGTGGGAGAGTATATTGGCAAGATTTAGGGTTATGAACTGCCCACATAACCTCTATAAACTGATGCGAAGTTATTTCTCAGACAGAAAGATTGTAGTCAGTAATAAGTTCACCTCCATAGTTCGGAGGATTGAAAAGGGAGCACCTCAGGGTTCGATTTTGGGCCCTGCAGTGTGGAACATTGTCCTTGACGAAGTTCTTAATGATGATTGGGGAAATGCTGAGATATTTGCTTATGCAGATGATGTGCTATTGCTAGTTCAAGGAAACTGAAGATTAGTGATTGAGCAGGAAGCTGAACAAGCAATACAGAGGCTGGATTTGTGGGCAGTTACAAACAAATTAGCGATATCGGCAGATAAGTCGATGATAATGTTGCTTAAAGGTAAACTGAGTGCCAATAGAAATCCCACGGTGAGATTGAGGGGGTGTCCTCTGAGGTACCAGTGCCAAGTGAAATATCTTGGAATTATGATGGGCGAAAGGCTTAGCTTCGTGCCCCATGCAAAATACGTGCGAAAAAAGTGAAGAAGATCTCCGGCAGGATTCGGAGAATAGTTCGGCACGAATGGGGTCTGAGAGGTAAAGCTCTCAGACTTCTTTATCACTGTGTCTTTGAGCCAATTATTACTTATGGCTGTGGGGCATGGGGCGAGGCTGTTAACCACTGCTTTGTGCGGAGGCACTTGAGTGCTGCCCAGAGATTAGCGGTGCTGTCTTTGACGAGGGCCTGTCGAACGGTGTCCAGTGAAGCATTGCAGGTGTTGTCTGGGAAGCTTCCCATAGATCTGGTTGTAGCTAAGCGTCTCTTCCAGCGCCTGAAGAAGGGAATCCCAACGCAATTGTTAAACCTGCAATTGAACCATGCAAATGACCCTAAGAAGGAAAGAAGAAAAATTGCAGACCACCTACAAAACCTCTGGCAAGAAACATGGGACACAACACCTAAAGGAGCAATCACCAAAAGGTTTATTCCCTCAATTAGTCGGACTTCCCCAAAGCCTCCTCCCTGTTACTCGCCTGGATTGCAAGTCACCTTCCTGCTTACAGGCCATGGACCGTTCCAGCAAAAACTAACAGCCATGGGAATAGAAAATAACCCATATTGCCACTGTGGTGAAGAGGAGTCCTGGGAACACCTTATGTACGAGTGTCTCACTTACGACAACGCCAGACTTCAATTTCTCACAGAGATTCAAGGAAACCCCCGCAATCAGGAGTCAACTTTACTCCAAGAAGAGGCCACATACCTAGCCTTAACACGCTACGCCCAGGCTGTTTTCAATTGTAGAAGAGCAAGACTTGCGGAACTCAGGGCAGAACAGAATAACGTGTCACCCACGCGATCCCCTACTGGGATAGGATAATGCAATTTACCCTGGGTGCAGGATACTCACAGGAGCACCTACTCCTGTAATTTCCAACTCCCTTCTCCATCCTCTTCCTTAGAGTGGACTGCCTTCCCTCTTTGGTCCACTCCAACTACTGTTCCCCACATTTGACCTCTTCTTCTCCTCTTACTCCCCCCCCCATATGCTCTCTTATCTTTTTATTTTATTTATTTTTATTTATTTTTTTTTATATATATATATATATTTTTTTTTTTACAGCCTCAACTTTTTTTTTTTTTTTTTTTTTCACTCTTCATTTTTTATTTATTTCTTATTTTATTTATGATTTTTTATTTTATTTATTTTTATTTTCTTTATTTTGTTATAACTTTCTTTTTTTTCTTTTTTATTATTATTATTATTATTATTTTTTTTTTTTTTCCTTTTATGGCTTCTGTCAGGTAGCTCAGGCAACCCTGGCAGAGGCAGCCAGAGTATAATGGGCAGCCTGGCTCACCTCCCAGTGGTTGTGGCGGGCAACGTGGAGTCCCAGTAGGGGCCCCGCGGCCAAGCAGCCAGACACAACAACAGAACAAAGCACAATACTACATTAACCAGACATTACACTTTTTTTTTTCTGGCTGTGCAGTAGTTCTGCATTACATCACAGAGTACATATGGCGCAGATGTGGGAAACCACCGGTGGCGCCTGAACCTAAATACTATGCCACTATGCCACTATGTAGCTAAGCGGTTCCTGTTGTTTAATACCAAACGGAACCAACGGGTAGAACGTTTTGGGCTAAGTTCTTGTCCTGAGCAGGGACGTAATTATGGAGTCCTTGATGTAAGGAGAGAGGAGAAACGATTTCTAAGTGAATTGACCCAGATCTGGCAAGCTCGCTGGACAAATTCAGAGGTAGGCAGGGTGACGCATAAATTTATTCCTTCGGTGGAGACTCGAAGGTTGCAAGAAAGGTGGCCACATCTGGGATTGCACCAGACAATGGTAGTGACTGGACATGGGCTGGGGTTCGTTTGAAACAGTTTGGACTGATTCAGCAAGATATGTGCCTGTGGGCTAGCTGAAGACAGTGAGCATATTATGTGGTATTGCCCAAGATATGATGGGCCCAGAAATAGATTCCGACAAAGGATCGGAGGTGTAGTTGGTCTGCATGAGATCTTCGAGGACCTAGGTTTCTATAAGGCTTTTTTGCTTTACATTGATGAAATTTTTAGAATAAGGGATGTTTAAGTAGCTAATGTTGTGTACATAGAAATGTGATGTTTTATAGTGATGAAATAATCTATGATTGCTTCAGGGAAGCTTAAATTGTATATAGGAAAAGTTCTTAGTATGTTTTTAAGGAAGTATGTTTTTATGTTTTTAAGGTATGTTTTATGGTAAAATTTACTATGGAAGTTTTCTATTTTGAAAATAGATAGTAGAGGACCCACCTCCACGCGGTAGGGGCGGAAACCCCTATCACAAAAGCTAACTGCGTTAGCTGGTGGAGGGAGGAAAGCGCATATGATGATAGGTTTAATTTCCTTTTCTTTTAATATTTATTATTATTATTTATTTATTTTTTATTTTTTTATCATTGTTTTATTCGGGTTTTTTTTTTTTTTTTTTTTGGCTGGTGCAGCATTTCTGATGGATTAAGCCATAGGCTTTCTTGCATCATGCGGCCATTACTAATACTAATACAAAATCCTTCCTCCTTTATGAGAGTTTTTCCGCCTCATGACTGGTACAGTTATCAAGTGCATGGGATGTTTGGTTGTGTCCGGTTGCTATTATTATTCTTACTATTGGCCAAGTGTTTAGGTATGTAGCTTTCTAGAGTTCAATTTAAGTGATCTCTGGGAGACCTATTGTCGCTAGGCTCTTAGGAGACTCTTTGGCACCATGCCAGTGATTAACACGATGCTCGAAATAGTCATTACTTGACCCACATGCCACATATCTTTGACTTCCTGCCTTAGGTCTGAGTACTTCTTGACCTTTTCCTCATTTGTTTTCTGGAAGTGGCTAGTGTTGGGCAGCTATGTTCATCGGGTATGTAGCCATTTCCTACTTGTCGATGACGGTTACATCTGGTCTTTTGTGTGGTACCCTTCTTGTCCGTCATTATGCCACGTTTCCAATATAGTCTGTGATTAGAGGTCTCTAGTACGGCCTGAGGCTCGTACTTGTAATATGGTAAATTTCTTTGATCAGCTGGTATTTTTTTCAATAGCTTCTGATGGATTATCCTATCCACCTGGCTAGGATAATCCATCGTGTCTTTGAGTGTAATCGGTATGGGTGGTCACTCTGCATTCTGAGGTAATGTGCTGGATTGTTTATGGTGTCAGATCGCGTCTTCGACATGTGCCATCTGTTATTCCGGGGTCCTTAACGATGTATTTCGTGTAGTTTCTAGTTTTTATTTGGTCTTGAATGGCGAACATAAATCCTGTCTCGGGGTAGAGCCTTCCGTTCGTGAGCCAAGCGTTGGAAGCCATCTTAGCTATGTAGTCTTGATGGAGGTCTGCATTTAGTCTATTCTTTACCCCTCTTTCTGTCCTTATTTCTCCTGTCTGTGTCAGTGTGGTCACCTTGCTGAGGTTGAGTGGCGCCTGTCGTCCGTCGTTTGTCCATCTTTCTTATGGCTTGGTAGATTGACATCATTACGTTTTCCTAGAAGTAATCGCACGGGTTCTTAACGGTCTTCTACTCTTGTCAATGAGGTCAGTCAATCCTCTCCCTCTTTCTTTACGAGCTATAGTCAGTCTCTAGATGGACGATCTCGGGTAGTGTTGGAGGCTCTTGGTCATCATTATCCTCGTCAATCTCATAATCTCCTCCAGATTTTGGTCTAATCTGCGATCCCGAAGGAGCACGTGTTTATGGCTATGACCTTTTCCCGCCATTCAGCTTTGATTTATCAGGCTTCTAAGTATCTGATAGTATTTCTCAGTAAAGCGGCAAGCATTGATATTCTTGTATTCTAACTGATGGGCCTGCATCATCCCCATATATTCGTATGTCTCTTCCTCTGTCATGGCTTCAATCTCCTCACCGGTCCTATTGAAAGCTACAAACAACTCATTGCTAGACTCGAGCGAATCACTTAAAACTCTTGTGGTTCAGCAGCTTGCTCACGACTTAAAAAAACTAAAATAAAATCCATCAGGAAAACTAGAAACATTGGTGTCATAATTCAGACTGCAACAAAACAAGAGGCCCAGGCAATAATTTCTAATCCTAGAATTAGCTCCCTCGGTCTAACAGCAGAATACCCCAAGAAGAAAGGCCCATCAATTCTTATTTTTGACTTGGACATGGAAATTACTCCAGACAGCATCGCTGAAGAAATTTTACACAGGAACAGTCGAGACTCGACCCAAGGAAAAAGAGACAAGGAGCACATTAAACCAAAATACTGCACCAAATCAAAGTCTCCCAACCTTTGCAATTGGGTAGTAGATCTCTCTCGGCAAGCGTGGAACCAGCTAAAACTTCAAGACAGGATCTTTATTGATTGGAGCAGCCACCGCTTCAAGGAACATGTGGCTGTTCCTAAATGTTTCAGATGCTGCCGTTTTGGACACACCACCCATACATGCACACAGACGGATCCTACCTGTGGGCATTGTTCCCAAAAAGGGCATCATTATAGCAGTTTCCCAAACAAATCATCTGCTCCGACGTGCGCAAACTGCAAAGCAGTAAAACTGGATGCATCCCATTCAATCAGGGACAGCAAATGTCCTATTTACATCAAGGCAAAGCGAAACCAACAAGTGAAGACCGATTATGGTAGTGAGGCCTAAGCCATTCAACAACAGTGTTATTAAATTTATACAACTTAATGCTCAGCGAGCACGTGCAGTACGGCGGAAATAAGGAAAAAGGCAGAAGAAAAAAAAAACATTGATATATTACTCTGCAAGAACCATACACCCACTACAAGAAAGTTAGAGGCTATCCTCTCACATACAAAATAATTCAAGCAGATGAAGATACTCCCTGGGCTGCCATAGTCATCCGGAACCCGAACATAATGGCCGCCAAAATCTCTTCTCTCTGCACAGGTTGGGCAGTGTATGCCCATGTAATTGTCCCTTTAGGTGCCTTCTATTTAACATCACTCTATTGTAGACCCAGTCAAGACATCGGCCCAGCTATTGACTACCTAAGAACTGTTACCACTACTCTACCTAACGCTAAAATCATCCTGGGGGCGAATGTTAACTGCCGTTCTCCTGCTTGACACAGCCTCACAGCTGACCGACCTGGTTGCCATAATGGGCGGCTTTTGGAAGACTTTCTAGCCACCTCACCATTTAACATAATAAACAGGCCCAATAACCTCCCAACATTCTCCAGTCCTATGTGGGAGTCTACAATAGACATAACAATTGCTACAAGATCAATCTCAAATAAGGTGTCGGGGTGGCAGGTCAATGAAGCCTGGACCACCTCAGACCATAGAGCAATTACATACAGCCTCACGAGAAATATAGAATCAACTCCTACTCCGCACTACAATATCAACCACTATGCCATCAGCAAAGCCAATTGGGAGCTGTTCACCACTTCTCTCCAGTCAGCAATCATGGATCACCCTTCTGATATCCTCTCCCTGAATGCCGAGCAGAATCAAAAGCTTGTCACTGACATCATCACCCTCTTCTGCAATCAATCTATGCGCAAGAAAAAACCTCTTCCAAGTGCTGTACCATGGTGGTCTCATGAACTCGAACGCCTACGCTGGACTGTTCATAACAAGAGGAAAGCTTTTCAGAGAGCTCGCACCGCGTGGCCAGCTACTGATGTGGAAGCCCTTCTGAAGACTACAAGAGGAGCAGGAACCAATACACTTCCATGATCAGGCAGCGAAAAATAACTACATGGGAGCGGCTGGTTACCACCACTGGTAACTCAGACCCTTCGGGAGTGGTGTACCGAGTTACTACCAACAAACTGCCAAGAGGAGAAGTAGTCCATTCCACAATAACACCACGAGGAATCATGACAACGTCATGGGAGCAATCCATGATGAATATCTTGGATTAAAGATATCAAGATCAGCGACGCCGATCATCTCCCAACACAACAGCAAATTTGTCCAGATAATGACAATTACCACATTGACTCTAGGGAGGAAGAATTTAACTCTGAAGAACTGCAGCAAGCCCTTGGTAAAATGAAGGATAAAAAAATCCCCAGGACTGTATCTCATTGAACCAGAAATACTAAAAAAGGTCGCCCAGGTAAATCCACAATTTCTGCTTAACCTGTTCAATAAATGCCTAACCCAATCCCTTCTTCTCAAAGGCACCCTACAAATATCAAGGCTTCCTCAGATCAAGGTACAAGGAAAAACCATCAAGCTGGTAACTTCCCTAAAACACCTGGGTATTATCCTGGATTCCAAGCTCTCCTTCTTCCCGCACCTCTCATACCTTGAAGAAAAAATCAGAAATTATGCAGCCTTAATCGTCCGGGTAAGCAGGTGTGACTGGGATCTGAACCGAAGAACATACAAACTCCTGTATAAAGCTATATTCCTCTCTGTTATTACATACGGATCCGGGATTTGGTACCATAGAGCAATAATTGTTCGCAATAAAAGCAAACTGGAAACAATTCAGCCGAGTATATTGCTCGCCATTACCAGGGTCTGTTGCACAGTAAGAAGTCCGGCCCTACAGGTTCTTCCAGCTGTCCTCTCCCTTGACTTGGAGGTTATCCGTCGAGGATTGCACTACTGCTTGTCGCGGGGAATCCCAGCTTCCATTTTTGGACATACCATCGACACCCGCACTGACTGTAAGCAAGAAAAGAAGAAACTAGCTGCCACGCTACTACAAATCTGGCAGACAAGAGGGAGGAGGCGAACAAGTGCCTAATAACTAAGAAATTCATTCCGGATGTCAAACTAGTTTATCCAAAATCGCCGCCTTGGTTCTCTCCTGGCCTCTACTGTACATATATTATAACTGGACACGGCTCTATAAATCATAAGTTGACTACCTTGGGAATCATCAATAACCCCTACTGTACATGTGAAGAAATTGAAGATTGGGACCATCTTCTTTATAACTGCCCAATTTATGACGATCTTCGAGGAACACTATACACCAGACTCCAACACATACCTCAAGGACAGGAGCACCTGTTAATTTCTGATGAACAGTGCTACAAATTATTAACGGAGTACGCACAGAACCTCTTTTCTAGGCGCAGGACTCTACAACCAACTCAAGCTAGGGAGGGATACAAACCTGTGAGGGACTTATTCAAACTTGAAATAAAAAATCTGTACTTGACAGTTTTACGAGCATCGACTTGCTAACCCTGGAACATCCAGGGTAGGATTATCTGCTAACTCACCCACATGGTTGGGTAGGCTCCAGTGGTCTTGACCACTCAACCGCAAAATATGTCACACTCAGCACTCTCGCTGAGTGGCTTTTCTACACTTCTGGAGTTATCCCCTCTCCCCTTTTCTCCTGGTGGAGCATATGCTCCACTGTCAATTTAGGGGATGCCCTCACCACATCCCTTTACTCTTACTTTCATCCCCCATCTTCTTCCGTACACCCTGTACTGCCGCACTCTACCTTATTTATTATTTATTTATTTTATTTTTTATTATTTAATATATTTTAAATTTAATTTTTTTTATTATTATTTTATTTATTATTTTTATTATTAATATTATATTTTAATTAATTTTTTTTCATCATTATTTTATTTATTATTTTTTATTATTTTATTTATTATTTTTATTATTAATATATTTTTTAATTTATTTATTTTTTATTATTATTTTATTTTTTTATTATTATTTATTTATTTTTTTAATTTTTTAATTTTTTTTTTAATTGGTCTCCGTTCAGCAAACTCAGGCGACCCTGACGGAGACCTGCCAGAGAATAATGGACAGTCTGGCTACTTCCTAGTGGTGTGTGTGCGGACAACGTGGGGTCCCATTCAGAGATCCTGTGGCCAAATGCCAGGACGCACAACAGAACCCAACTACACATTCAACACACTACACGTTTTCTGGCATTTACAGTGTTCTGTATTCCTTCACAGTGTACATATGGCGCAGATGTGGGAAACCACAGGTGGCGCCCGACCCTAACACTATGCACACTATGCACACTATCTCCTCACTGGTTTTCAGCTGGTAGTTTAATATAACTAGATGTCTTTGATGTAATCGATGGGTGCTGCACTTGCCTATGCTAAATTGCATGCTGATATCAGTGCTGAACTCTTCAGTGATCCGCGGTAGCTGTTGGAGTTAATTGTCAGTTGCAGAATAGAGTTTGATGTCATCCATGTACATTATGTGAGAGAGAGGGTGTGCGGGTTCTTCCTCCCTTCTTTTAGGGTATATCTGTACTTGCTCTTACTAGATAGTGGGGTGAGTGCTAAATAGAAGCATAGTGGACTCAGGGCAACTCCCTGGAAGATTCTTCTTCTAATGGTTATCAGTCTGCTCTTGATGTTCTTGACCTTGATGGTGGTCCTACATTTTGCAATGTTTGCTTCTAGGTAGCGTGTCACTGTCTGGTTGACTTTTCAGATCTTCAGTGTCTATATCAGTTAGCTTTGGTGCACGGAGTCGAAGACCTTACTGTAATCGATATAGGCCGTGTACAAGTTGTAATGGTTGTCGTAGGCTTGCTCCATAACTGTAGCTTCAATTGTAAATTGCACCTTGCCTCCTTTGTTCGTCTGCTTACTTCCCATTTGCTGGTCGGTCATGATGTTCTGGCTCTCACAGTCTGACATCTTCTTATAAGTGGTCTGACATCTTCTTATGCCGCTGGTCAGGTTCTTATACATTGTTGGGAGACAGGTGATTGGTCTGTACTTAGCCTTTAGCAGTAGCTGAATAAGAGTCTGTAGGCATAATTGGCATTATTTGTTTTTTTGGCTACGTTTTTCAGGATACGTTACATTATTCTTAAATTCATATTTCTGAATATTTTCTAAGTTTCCACAGTTCGCATCTTAGAGAAGACTGAATGAATTTCTTTGTAGTTTGTACGGATAGGAAGTAGCAGTACTCTCTGACTGGCTAAGTTCTTTAGACACACTCTGAAGATAGATTGCATCACCTAAACATATTCCTGCGACTGTTCATACACTGGTGTGCAAAACTTAAGGACCAACACTATTTATAAAGGTTACAACCAAAAAAATCTTTACTTAAGGTACTCTTTACTGATGAGAGTAGATTCAGTCTCAGCAGCGATTCTGGACGTCAGCTAATATGGCGAGTGGTTGGCACACGGTATCACCCCGCAAACATCACTGAAAGGGATCGATATGGCGGTCGAGGTGTTCTCGTCTGGGGATGCGCTATCTTCGATGGACGTACACAGCTACTGGAAAGCAGTACTGTAACTGGTGCACGCTACAGTACTCAGGTAATGCTTCCCCATGTGCGTCTGTTCCGTGGTACCATTGACCCTGAGTTCCTGTTTATGGATGATAACACCACACCCCATCGCACTGCAGCTGTTGATATGCTTTTGGAAAGCGAGGACATTGTTCGTATGGATTGGCCTGACCTTTCCGGCGATCTAAATCCCATCGAACACATATTGGACGCTCTGGGGAGACGCCTAGCGGCACGTCCACACCCACCAGAAAATGTTCATCAGCTGAAGATGGCGCTGAAAGAGGAATGGACGATGTTACCGCAAGAACTTATCAACAACATTGTTCTAAGTATGGACAAGCGGTGCAAAGCCTGCATCGACATTAGGGGTTCCATCTTTGGCATCTTTGTCCCATCTTTGGCAGTTATGCATCTGAATCATGGAAGCCATTTTTGAATAAATTCTCTCTGTACCGTTTTGTTTCCCTTGTTGTGTCGGTGTTGTTTCCTTCATCATTTCTGTACCTCACGAGGTTCCTTTGGTATGCTTTTCTCATATCCAGACCACTCCTATGATAAGCTACAGGTCCTTAAATTTTTGCACACCATTGTATTACTAGCATTTGTGGCATCTGATAGGGTTTGATAGTATTTGTACAAATACTATTTGTACGCTGTACTTTTTTATGCTTTACTCTAACTGCTATATGTGAACCCCTGGGGCTCGTCGCCGTGATGGGATATTGTGCTGTAACTTTATGGATTAACTTTACTTCACAATAAAGATTTATTTATTTATTTAAAAGCATGATGCTCTGTGTAGGAATAAGCCTGCCTGTACGACTGATTAGCGTTTAAGCGCTTGAATTCTTTTCTCATAAACAGTTAATAAATTCGAGTCCATTATAACCTTTGAAAGCGCTCAGCATTATAAGGGCGTCCAGTAAAAGTCATTTTACTTGACTCAAAGTCTGTATTGACTGTCTTGGCTAAACTTTCTCTAAAAAAAAGATCCCGTAACCAGTTTAGGAGGACGTGCATTTGCCTCAATACCTTTCTGCATGAGTAATGGTTATTTTTATGGTTTTAGGTGCATCAGCGACTTAGACGATATTGCACGATATATATTATGTCTGTAAATGCGATATGTTCGGTCGATTTGCATGTTCGCTGGACGAAAAACAAGAGTTTTTCGGGAATAAAACCCATGCAACCTTCGCCTGAGATCGACTACCTCACCCTTGTGAAAAGAGAGTATAAAAATTCCTTGTGTCATTGATGTAATTTGAACTCTGTTCTTTTCCAGGCGGTACGGACACGGTAATTATAATCACTGCGCTATACATTTGTTTTCGCTATTCTTTAGCGATTGCTGAAGAATGTCGAAAACTTGTTTACAGGGCGAGTTCCCAGTGATGAAGTATCAAGAGAGAGAGAGAGAGAGAGAGAGAGAGAGAGAGAGAGAGAGAGACATCTTGTGAAAAAAGTCTTTTTTTTTTTTTTTTTTGTTTCGAAAACTCTTGTGTCCCATTTTAAGCTCCTTTTCATTTGACCGTGCAGGTTGATTTTTTCATTCTGGTCACCGGCCCCGCTAGGGGCTGGCAAGAGTAACGCCAGTAACGGCAAAGAGACGTTAGCTGAGTCGTGTTAGTTACTGGTAAAAATTAAAAGAGAAATTTCTACTCTTGTCTTTCTCAACAGCTTCCTCTACTTTGAATGCGATAACCACTTATTTCTAATTTTTTCCTTGCAGAAACTTTCTTTCGCATACATTGAGTTTTAGGCGCCTCCTTAGCCAGGTGGGAAGGGTCAGCAGTGCGTAGCACACGCTTCTTGATTAGACCGGGGTTCGAGCCCGTCACCACCAAATACGGAGGATGCGGAAAGGTCAGGGAATGACCACCGCATATCCCGGAGCAATATAGCATTAGCATTAGCATTAGTAGAGGCATATGATGCAAGAAAGCAAGCTTATTCAGCATCAGCCAAAAAAAAAAAAAAAAAAAACACACCACTCCCATTTCACCCCTCCGTTCGCTCGAAATACCTGTCCAGTTGAGCCTTAAATTTGTTTAGGCTATCAACTTCAACAACAAGTGATGGAAGTGGGTTCCACCAACCAACCACCCGCTGGCCAAAGGCAAATTTCCGCACATCTATCCGACATCCGTCCTTCCTCAATTTGAATTTATGCCCTCTGAGCTGATTATTCTGAGCAAGATGAAGAATCCCATTGGCCTTAAGCAATATGGCCTTAGTTGCTAATGCTCCTAAAAACCAAATAACATATTGAGTTTTGGAACAGAAATTTGCACTGTTCCAAAACTGTAAAATTATTATAATATTTGCACTGTTACTGTAAAATTATTATAATATTCTCAATTTTTTGTGATATCAGTGCCTAATTAGAAATTATGAACAAGGAATGAACGAAGAAAACAAGTTTCTGGGCTCGGCATTGGTCCTGGAATATATGAAGTTCTGAGCCATTTTGAAAAATTTACCTAAAATTTTATTATATAATATCGGTGTAAATAATATCATAGTATTATGTATATAATATCATAGTTTACCAATAAATTTAACTACTTAAGAAGTGTAACGGCGTCGTTTGATAACGTTATTTATAAATAACGAATAAATAAATAAATAAATCGATGCCGTTACGCCACTTATGTAGTTAAATATATGGGTAAAGTATGGTGTATTTACAACTATATTATATAGTTAATTTCACCCATAACGTTATGCCTTGTGCATTTAGTCTTCAAAATATTATCATTACTTTCACCATTTGGTATCTCTCATATTGTGGAATTAACTTCGCAACCGTGATGACATGTCTGCATTATCAGGGTACCTGCCCGCCCATCGATGAGTGAGCCAACAAGCTCCGAATAACAGGGTACCTGTCCACCCACCGATGAAAGACCAACAAGCCTTGAAACGGTCACCAGGGGGAGCCTGATATTCACGGAGTTTCCGAGAATAGGTAAGAACAGTCTTCTCTACTGGGGAAGTGTTGCCTATTCGAGGAGTTTTTGAGTGATGTGAGTTGAAGGAGTTACTGTCCCTTTCATTCTTCTACACCGTTTCTTTTCTCCTTCCACTCCTACTCGCTTCTTGATTAGACCGGAGTTCGAGCCCGTCACCACCAAATACGGAGGATGCGGAAAGGTCACGAAATGACCACCGCATATCCCGGAGCAATATGGCCTTAGTTGCTAATGCTCCTAAAAACCAAATAACAAACAATCCACTCCTACTATAACGTTCCCTCTACTTTTTGCTTTTCTAGGTCTAATAGGGACAAGTGAATAGTAGAGTTATTATCCCACACATATACAAACAAGCTCCGATACGCGTTTGGGTGGCGGTGCCCAGTGAGAATAAAAAGCACACTTGTCTCCTCTACTAGAGAAGCGTTATTTATTCGAAGTAGTGCAATACCTGGTATCTCGTTGTGAAGGTAGCCACAATATGAGATAAAATAGAACGATGCCGTTACACTAGTTATGTAGTTGAATTTTTGAGTAAACTATTGTGTATTTACACGGATATTATATAGTTAATTTCCCAAATAACATGTTATGCCTTGTGCATTTAGTTTTCAAACTAAAATTTTATTATACAGAAACTAACGCGGGTATGTTTCCAGCCGGAGGACTACTTTGATGGCTCCAGGTAAGAATCGTTTCGTGGACAATCTGAGAGCATTTTCTAAATCGATCTCCTAAACGCTTTTCTAGAAAAGTGTCTAAACAATTAAGAAAAGGGTTTTAGACAGTTACTGCATACAGTTACTTTCACACATTAAATAGGACTACGATTATGTTGCAATTCCATCTTTTTATCTGGCCATCTTTTATTTGGTCACGTGGTTCGTCAACCTTCACGCCCATTAAATATAATCTTAGAATAAGGCTGCAGCATGAGTGATCTTAAAATTGTTGCACTTCACGTAAATGAAGAGTACTCCATAAAATTTCCTTCCCGGAACATAGACAGATTCTAGTCGTTGATTTCTGTTGTGCTTAGACACTTCACCCAGCATTACACACCCCATTCCGAAACGTCTGATCCTCGTTTCATGAGGCACTCGTAAGCAAGCTGAAACTAACTATCGGATCATTAGCTACTGTCAGCCTAACACGACTGAGGTATCATGTTGCTCGTTTTCCCTTTTCAATGAAACCTCTCGACCGGAAAAACTTAACGAGGCAGTAAACGCATTGTGTGTACAATACACGAGTGTAACCTAATTTTCGCGTGAGATTGGACGAAAAGTTTCTCATGGTAATATTTCAGCGCTGGATACCTTTTGCAACTACTCTCCTTTACAACTGTTCTCTCGTCTAAGTAACAGGAAAATTTAATGCAAACACTTCCACACGGTTTGTGTGCTACTTTCAATAAGTGATGCATAGATCAAATACCGCTAGGTGGCCTAGGTGTTAGACGTCTGTAATTTAGCTCCTGCTTTATAATAATTTATAAGTGCTTTTTAAATGGAATTTTTGTAAAGTGGTGCACCGACATGTTCCTTAGATGAATATTGAGCAGCTTGAATGGTTTTTATGAAGACTTCGTAAAGATAAGTACTGTTTATTTCAGATTTAAATTTATAGTGTGCAACGTTATCGCTAGCCTTTGCTTAGCGTAGCTACATACAGAAACGCTGGTTGACCGTTGAAAGTAGTGCCTTCTTTGTCATAAAACCGTTTGTGACCTTGGCATTGTCCCTGCTTTGGGTCAAGTCCTGTAGCCCTCCAGCAATTTTTCCGTTAGCCACACCTACGTCAATCTCACCTGTAGTCCAGCTACTCAGACATTCTAACTCTTCGCTACAGTACCCTGCTGTGTCGATAACGGAACACCTGCTTGTTTGTATTTTCTATTTACTGGTACTCAGTCATTTTTTAAATCTTCAGTATGGCACCTAAAGAAGCAGTCTCATGCAATGGATGTCAAAAAACAGTTCGTAATTGGGTTATCTGTAAAGGTTGCAGTATCATTAACTGTGATTTTTGTTCATTAATTAAAAATTTTTCGAAGTCATCAAGTGCTTTAAAAAATAATTGGAGATGTCCTTCCTGTAAAAAAGCCAACAATGAAAGCTCAAACTTACAGTCTCCTAGTCAACATAAGCTAAACTGTCAGAATACTCCAACAAATGCCGATCTCCCATGCAGCTCTAAAAATCTTTCATCTCCTTTGGTCAATGTATTACCATCTCCGAAGCCTTTTCACCATTCAAGGAAGTCAAGCTTAGATGCCACCACACAGACTGAGGACATTTCTTACCCGCTCCCCCTGCCTACAATATCCCCGAGCAAAGAAATCTCAGTTGTTACCCTGGAAGAAATGTTGAGAAAACAACTTAGAGAGAATGATGATATTAAGCAGCATCTTTTCCGAATAGAAGACCAACAATGCAAACTCTACCACATGCTTCTTGAGCTAAAGGCAATGGTTGAGAGCCCTCCAATACCTTGCCCTTCTTATGTTCATCAAGTTGCTGCAGATCCAGTCCTCAGACCAGATGCTGAAGTATTTGTTCCAGAAACAATAGCAGCGCCATCTATCAGATCTAGTTCTATCTCTCATTCTCTCAGAGGGCAGAATCGTGTATCTTCGCAACGTATTGTTGACACAAGCTTGCAACTGATACCCACCACAATTAGAAATCAACAGAAACCTGGCAGTATGTACGTGCACTGTCAAAATTATCCATCTATTCCTAATCCTGAAGTGCCTACCCATAATAGCTTGCCTTCAAACTCCTCAAGTTTCAAGGTTCCACGCAGAAGAAACAAATATAGTAGCATAATAGGAACAAAAAATACGCAGTCTTGTATTAAAATTAGAAATAGAAATCGTCCGATGTTTAAAAGTAATAATATTTTTGTCAGCAGACTAGATCCCAATACTACCTCCCAGCAGATGGATCAGCTACTATTGGAGCTGGAAATTCCGGGTAGTGCTTTCAAGCTAAAAACCAAACATCCAACTTACGCATCTTTCAGAATTGAACTAAAGGATTGTGACCTTCAAAAGTATCTAAATCCTGATATCTGGCCGAATGGTCTACTAGTCATGCCATTTTATGGAACTGTTCTAGGTTCTGTCAACAACTTCAATGAGGAGTTAACGTCTAACTCTCAATCTGTTGAGCTGTCTGCATAACTAGAGAATACCAGTCCGGGTTCGCATCATAGTCCATCATTTATCCTTCCTCCTAATGCTTGCGAACATCCTTCTAACACCTATGTTAATCTCAACATTTTTCTACAGAATGTAAGAAGCGTAAAAAATAAACTGTCTACGCTTATAGCACTTTTGGTTGGAGAAACTCATGACATAATTTGTTTAGTTGAAACATGGATGCAGGAACCTCTTCAGGATGTTTTTCTACTGCCGAAAAATCTAAACTACACTCCATACATGACATCTAGGATTAATCGAAGAGGTGGAGGATCAGCAATTATTTTAAAATCCAACATTAAAGTTATTAACACCTACAACACCTGTTCTTACAACTTTGAAGGAATTTCTCTTCTGATCCAAGTTAAAAATTCACTACTTCAAATATATAATATTTATATTCCGCCTGGACCTACTGATGATATTATTAACGAAGTAATAACCTGGATAATCACTGTTCATAAGTCTCAAGCTAACATAATTATAATGGGCGACTTTAATCTCCCCTTGCCCAAATATAATTTACAAATGAAGTTGCTGTCCGACTCCTTATTAGTTCTAGGAGCTAAAAATATCAACGTCCCTGCTACAAGAGGTAATCAAGCGCTCGATCTAGTTTACTCCAATCTTCAACTTCAAGAAAAGTGTAGTAGCAACATTACATTTAGATCTGACCACAAAAGTATAGAATTTCAAGCAACAATTTGCTGTGGGAATCCTCGCCCCCCTCTAGAAAGCACTAAAAGAATATCATCGATTAAATTCCTTCAGAAAGAAAAGTTTTTGCAGCTCTTAAAATACTATCCATGGGATTCTCTTAAAAATATACCTATTCAGGACGCCACGTTTCTATTAATAAAATGGTTAAATCAATTAAAAACAGAGTCAGCATCCAAACTTGTAAGAGTTTCTTCTCAATCCAAACCGTGGTTCAGATCTCATCTAAAACCATACTTTAAAAGGAAACAAAAATGCCACAGGCAGTGGAAGAAGTACGGAACTTCATCAACATACATAAAGTATAAAAAGAGCAGAGCACTGTTTCAGCTCAAAAAAATTCAGGCGTACAAAAATTACTTAATGTCCAGGCTCAAGCATAATAAAAGAGCACTCTCTTCAAAAACAAGAGCTACCTTGCAGCATGACCAGACTTTGGAATGGATAAAATTCAATATGGAAACATGCAATTTTGACATCTGCAATGAAGATAATCAAAACAAATTTAAAGAATTCGATTCTTATAAACACGCAAATAGCGTTCAACATGAAATGCTTCCTAATCAAGCTCTGCTAATCAACCAACTTGTAAACAAGGATACAGTTCAGAAAATTATTAACAAACTACGAATTGATAGTAGTGAAGGCCCTGACGGCATCCCTAGTTTTATTATTAAATTGTCCAGTGCATTCATCATTGATTCTCTAGTTCATATTATTTCCAGTTGCATCTCCCAGCCATTCCTTCCAAGATTATGGAAGACTTTTAGAATTACCCTGATTCCAAAACAGGCTAGCAATAATAACCATATAAACTATCGTCCAATTGCTGTATCGTCAGTAATCGCTAAGATTATAGATAAGATCATGCTGCCATATCTTCGGGATGCGATCTTTGCTAATGCACCCGACAACATGCATTTTGGTCCTACAGGGCGCTCTACAATAACAAGCCTAGCTGACACCATTGTGCGCATCCAAACTGCGTTTCAGGATAAAGCACAATGCGATGTCTTTTACTTAGACATCAAAGGTGCTTTCGACAACATTGATCACAAGAAAGCCATTGAAATACTAAAAAATCATTTCCCCATTGATACAATGGTTATATCCTATCTTCAGTACAGCCTCAATCACAGAAATCTCATCTTCCCCACTAATACTGATAATATTCTCGTCACAACCGCAACAGGCATCCCTCAAGGAGGTGTTCTCTCCAGTGTCATATTTTCAGCATCTCTACAACCACTCCTACAAGAAAATCCAAATCTGCTGTCTTATGCCGATGATTTAAAGTTGTTTATTATTTCCAAATCTTGTGATGACATTTCCAAGGTTAGCCATGATGCGAATTTACAGATGTGCGGAATTATCAAATATCTGAAGAATCTCAATCTCACTATAAATACAAACAAATCTGCTCAAGTAACTTATTCCTTACAGAAACAACCAAACCACATAGAAATTAAAATTTCAAATGTTTCAATTCCCAACGTATTTGCTCACAAAGACCTAGGAGTTGTTTTTGACAAAAATCTTTCATTTAATTCTCATTATGTATATGTTGCTAAAAAAATTCAAAAATCAAGATGGCTGATCAAGCAAGAAACAGCGGCGATTCAAGATAGAAAAACAGTCATTAACCATGTTCAGAGATGCATTTTTCCCATTCTGTCTTATGCCTCCGAAATCTGGTCTGGCGCTCCTCAAGTTACCGTAAAAAAATTCCTTTCCCTAGAGTATTGGGTTCTTAGATGGCTGAACAATAAACTTCGTTTTCCCCGTACAATATCCAGGCAACAGCTTTACAAAAACTTAAAAACAAAGCCTCTGCAACAGATGATCAACGAGTCTGGAGTCATGCTTCTTGCTAAGTTAATTACTTCTGCATCCAGTTCACCAAACCTGGCCAACATAATAGCTCCCACCAACAGAGAAAACTCAAGAAACCAACAACAATTCAAATCCAAACTCTCCAGACTAAAACAAATGGACAGGATGTTCCCCAATGCATCCCTTCACCTCATAAATTATCACAACATTGATTGTAAGAGGTTGCTCAACTCTGAAGCCTACAGGAGTCTCATTTCCAAACAAATTATGAGAAATACAAACAGCTGCCTACCTACAACCCAGTAACTACATCCAGAGCCAAATGTGATGTTCTGCAATATATATTTTTGATCATTATAATTCATATCGTTGTTAATGTATATATAGAATATGCTATGTAATTTTATATATATATATTTGTCTCCTTTGTACTGAATTAATGCCCCTAGCCTAGTGCTGTGATGGGCTTGCTGTAGTTGCAATAAATGAAAATTTATTTATTTATTTATACTCGGTTTGGCTCAGTTGCAGTTCTCTTGTGTGTCTGTTGCTGCTACTCCCACACAACGACGTCCTTTTGTGATACCAGTTTCTGTTTGAAATTCTTCTAAAAGATTTACATCTATAATCATTCTTGCTCTTCTATGAAGGAAAATTTCCCGTAAAGAGCAGTGTGCGCGTTTAGCACAGTGGTATTTCACCGTTCTCCCCACACCAGGTGTAAAAGGCCTGGGTTCGAATCCCCTCGATGACGCGAGGAACCTTAGTGGGCTTTTTTCACTACTTGGCTGAGTTAGACGGTCTTAGGCGTAGATAGCAAAGGCTTTTTTCCAAGAAACGGGGGTTTTTTCGTCAAGGCAAAACAGGCAACTCGACCAGAGAACACACGCAATTTACAGACAAATAAATATATATATTGATAATTTATTTATCCCTATTTTGTGTTACAATCGTTGGGAGATAACAGCAAGAAGGGAGGGAGAACACATAAGCCAGAGGCTTTTTAGAGGGTGTTCCCTTTGAAAAAAATAACAATAAAACCAGAGACTTCGTAAATCAACCATACATGTCGCATGGTTAACAACAGTACTTATAATTACATTGTGAGTACTTTTACAATAACAAGTATGAAAGAAAAAATTATGAAATAATTGGGTAGAGTGTTACAAGCTTTTTGACAGCTATTCCTTCAACTTGTTTACATAATTTCCAAACTGGTATGCATTGTGTTCAGGAGTTGAGTGGAAGGTGATTTAGATCAGACATCCCTGATGATGTGTTCAGTCAGGAGCTTCTTGAACCTGTTTAGTGAAATGGCATTTTTGATATTTTCAGGAAGATTATTCCAGGTTTTTGCGCCTCTGTATTTTATATTTTTCTGACCTATGGCTTTTCTAAAAAGCGGAACCTTCAGGTTCGCTTCATTTCTTAAATTATATGTTATTCCTTCTTCTTCTATTGTTATATAAAAGGATCTGAAGAGAAGAGGAAAATTGGTGTTTTCAAAGCATTGTAGACATAGACAAAGACCGCCTCAGCTTTTTGTATCAGTTGGTAGATGCTTAAGAGTCTCGCTTCCTTATATCTCGAAGTCACCGATGCATTCCAGGAAAGGCCCAAAATTGAACGAACACATCGATTGACAATTGAATTGATTCTCGTAAGGTTATCTTGACTGGTAGTACCCCGTGAGATGATTCCATATGTGAAGTGAGGCTGTATTAAGGAAAGGAATACTAGTCTGGGAAGGGAAGGAGGTAACCAGGCAGAGGCTCGGGCGAGTATTCCTGCTAGTGACGAAGTCTTCTTTCGTAAGGTGATCATTTATTTATCCCACTCAGCTTGTCATCTAGCCAGATTCCTAGAAACGTGGTATCATTCACCCTTTCGAGTTGTTTTCCTTTGTATGTTATTTCGAAATCAATATTTAATGGTTTATTTTCGTCCTAAACACCATATATTTGGATTTTTCTGGGTTTAGTATCAGCTGATTCTTTTGAAGCCAACTATGCATTTCAGAGAGCAGGGCAGAGATCTTGCATTGAAGTTGGTTAGGGTCTTTATCAGTGATTAGAATGGAAATGTCATCGGCATACGCTACTAGGTGGAAAGATGGAAGATGAGAGAGAAATTCATTAATGTAAAGAACAAATAGGATAGGTCCGAGAAGTGAGCCTTGAGGTACTCCCCTGGAGAAATAAGAAATGTCTTGAAAAGACTGGTTTATTTTAACGACAAAAGGCCTACCAGTAAGGTAGTCTTCAAGGAGAAGGTTAATTTTTCCTCTCAAGCCAAGATTGTTGAGCTTGTTGAGTAGGATATTATGATTTATGCAGTCAAAAGCCTTTGATAGGTCTAGAAACAGTGCTATTGCATAGTGACCCTTTTCAAGACAGTCCGTTATCCTGGAGCAGAAGTCAACAATTGCCAGGTCAGTGGATCTTTTTGAACGATAAGCGTACTGTTGTTGATGGATAAGCTGATTGACTTCCAGGAAGCCCATGAGTCTGCCGTAAAGAATTTTTTCGAATAATTTTGCAAAAACTGAGTAGAGCTATAGGACGAAAATTGTTGTAGAGTTACAATTCTTCCCCTTAGGAACAGGAACAATGACTGCTTTTTTGAATTGAGACGGGAATTTACCAGATTGAAAGGAAATATTGTAAATATACTTCAGTGGTGTTAGAATTGAGTTATGGACTTTTTTCAGCAGAGCAGGAGATATTTCATTAAAGCCAGGGGCTCCCTTTTCTTTCAATTGATGTCCTGCTTCTAAAATCGCTTGATCTGAGAACGGAGCGAGGAAAAAAGAGCTCTTCATTGAGTGCTTGACAGATTCTCTCGTTGCATTATCTCTAGAGTCAACTTCGTCTTTAAAAAGGTTATTCACACTTGAGATAAAGTGATTACGGAAGGCTGCGGCTTTTCCTAATCATCCGAAATAAGTACCTCGTTCTCAACTACATCTCCAACGTAGCTCTGTGATTTCGTTTTTCTTCCAGGTAGTAGCTTATCCAAAACTGTCCACTTTTCCTTGCTTGTAATGACGCCTTTAAGTTGGGAACTATAATATTTCCTTTTCTCCGACCTAATACTGTCGGTGACTTTGTTTCTGTACGTTGTGTATTTGTTTTTATCCGCCTCCTTTCCTGTTTCTCTAGCAATTCTTGCAAGTTTGTCCCTTTTCTTTAGCATGTTACAAATTTTGTTTGACATAAATGGGCATAATTTCCGTCTTTGCCTAGTCGTCTTTTTATTCCCTAGGATCCTGATGTATGACGCGCATTTTTCGTACCTATTTAGGATATGCTCAAAGAAGAAGTTCGTCGCAATTTCAGGATCATCTGTACCAATCACCCCATCCCACGAAGACTGCTGGAGATCATAATAGAGCTGATTGAGAGAGCCTGGAGCCACAGATCTGTAAGTGTGCATGATCTCTTCCACAATTTCTTCATTTTCAATTACCATTAAGATGGGACGATGATCAGAAATTGTTGCATCCAGTACTGCATAGGTTAGTGAGCATTCCCCAATTGCGAAGTCAAGAAGGGAATTGTGGGACTCTCCCATTCTAGTCGGGATAATTCCGTCAATCTGAAGAGAAAAACCATTGGAAGAAATGGCATCTAAGAGGTCTTGCACTTGAGAGGAAGAGCTTTGAAGTATGTTAATATTAAAGTCTCCCATCTACAGAAGAATAAGGGATTTGCTTGTGAAGTGAGATAGAATATTGTCAAGAGTTGCAAAGAAACTGTTGACTGAAGCGGAGGGAGGTCGGTATAGACACCCAATCACCAGAGAAGCAATGCGGATAAAAGTGATTTCACAAGCTTGATCAGGCAGATTTGTGATAGGAAAGGCAGAGCATCGCAGATGATTGTGAACGTAAATGGCAACTCCACCCCCTTTAGAATCAAATCTGCAACTGTGAAAGAGAGCATAGTCTTGAAATCGGACTGAAACTTCAGGAGAGAACGAGGTCTCAGTAAAAACCATCTGGTCTGGATGGAGATTCCATGATGTCAGTTGAGCGAGGATTTCATCATTATGTTTTACAAGACTGCGTGCGATCATATAGAATACAGTAATTGCATCTTTTGATGCTGTAGTAAGGCATACGTTATTTGGTTTAATTGTTGGCAAGTGACATGGCAGAAAGGTATTTTCACAAGAGTTAGAGTAATTCAAATTCTGGTAGGATGAAGAGAGAGATGAATCATTTATAGAAGTTCTTCCCAGTTGAGATTCCAGAATATCTGAAAAATGCTTGAATTGTCATTCCCGTTCACTAGTTTCGATAGCTAAGTCACTGGCTGATGACCCAATACGAGGAAGAGGGGGGCGTCCATAGAAAGGCCGAATAATGGCTCCCTCATGCCAGCAGTGATCCTTTAGTAATAGATAAAAATCCGTTTGTTGACACTGAATATAGAAAGAGCTGTACGAATCGTGTTTGGAATTCATTTTTATTACGTTTACATCTTTCTGCAGTTGAGTTCTAATATGCTGCTCTACTTCTGTACCGCACAGCTGGGGTTAGAGTCACGAGACGAAAATATCCTTGGTTGAACTTTTAGTTCTAGGGACTGCTCTGATTGAAGGGTTGGTAGCTGTTCCCACAACAGCAGGGGTGTGTCGATGTCTTCCTGTCTGATTAGAGGCAGATTGATTCCGTTGTCCTCTGATGTGATTATTATTATTATTATTATTATTATTATCCATATGATGCAAGGAAGCCTGAGGCTTATGCTGCACCAGGAAAAAAAAAAGTTCCCGAGTAGCCCTGAGAGAGTGAGAGAGAGAGAGAGAGAGAGAGAGAGAGAGAGAGAGAGAGAGAGAGAGAGAGAGAGAGAGAGAGAGTCAAAAGTAGAAGGGAATCACCAAGAAAGGGAAGAATGATGATATCCAGCTCAGGACCCTGGGTGTGCCAAGCCCATACTCACCAGATGTGAGCCCCCGGGGTTGCTCTGCCTGCCTCCAGGAGAAAATGACATCTTCTAGGAGTGAATTGACAGATTTATTGCCATATTTACACGCTTTCTGAGATTGACTAGTAACTGGAGCATATACTGGAGGATGTGGAGGTTGCTTTACAATAGATGCATAAGTGGCTTCTGCTATAGGATTCGGTTGAAATGTGGGATTTTCCATAGATTTCGCCAAGTTTCTTGTAGGACTGAAGGATCTACTGGAGTTTTGAATAAGATTTGTTAAATCCAAAATTTTTTGTAGTAAGACAATTTTTTTCGCGAATTTTGGCGTTTTCTGACCTAATTTTTTTAGTTTCGTCAAGAAAAGAGGCCATCATGGATTTTTGAGTGTCCAGGTTTTGAAAAATCATTTCGCTGTCATCTCATTTGGCTTTTCAACTTGTGAGACTTCGTGGTTAAGAAGGTGAGAGAAGGAGCAATTTGTCTGCTCTGATACATACCACGTCATGAGGTATGTCCTCGGATAACCCACTCTGTTGAGTGCCATTTGACGATGAGGTGAAACACTGAAATTCACCGTCGGAAAGACTTAAAAGATCCGTTGGGGTTAATCCTGAGTTATTTTCATTTTTCGTCTGTTTTTTTCACCGTCTGCCTGTAATTTATGTAACAGGGACCTTTCCCCGAGTCGATAGCTGCCTGTGAGTTCTTTTTCCAGTTTACGGTTTACAAGCCACTGTAGGTCCGGATGGTTTCCCACTCTTTATTATCAAAATTTGCAGCCCATATATAGTCGACCTTCTCCTTCACCTTTTCAGACAAATCCTGCAATCTGGAATAGTTCTTTCAATTTGGAAAACTTACCATGTTAAGCCCATTCCAAAGATCAAGAAACCCAAATCTCCTAAAGACCTGAGACCAATATCCATCAGCTGTTCTTTACTCAAAATTTTCGAAAAAGTAATTCAGCCAATAATTGCCCAGCATTGCTTTGCACACAGGCCCGAGTATCTCCTTACCGTTCTACAAAGGAGATCGACAACTACCAATCTTCTTGATACCCTCTTCAGAATTCAGCACACCCTTAACAACAAATCACAGATTGATATCATATTCCTCGACATAAAATCGGCTTATGACAGAATACACCTCCCAGCTCTTTTTACCATTCTGAAACACTACTTCGGCCTGGCGGAAACCTTACTTCAAATTTTGAAGTCTATTTTACTTCCTAGACATCTGTCTGTGACCCACAATGACTTTCAAGTAACTATTGACGTCTCAAGAGGCATCCCACAAGGAAGTGTACTGTCAGCTATACTGTTTGCAGCAGTTTTGGAGCCTTTCCTTGCTCAGAATCCGAACTTTGTTTCCTATGCCGACGATCTGAAGTTCTACGTGAGCTCAGATCATAATCATCAGATTCATGATATCAACCAACAAGCTTCTAGGCAGATATTGAGCTTGGAAAGTTATCTTGCCACAATAGGGCTGCATCTGAGCCCTTCCAAATCAGCACAACTGACAATAACCAAGAAGAGAGCCAAAAATGATATCCAAATCTTTGTGAGTGGGGAACCGGTGCAAAAGGTGACCTCTCATACTGATCTTGGCCTCACCTGGGACGTTGGGCTCACATTTCAGGCTCACTTTGCCAGGATGAAGCAGAAGACGTACGCTGCTCTTTGGGCAGTGCGTCAAGAGCTCGTTGGTGTGCATCAGCCAGCGCTGCTTGTTCGGCACATCCTGAGGTGTATTACGCCGATTCCTCTCTATGCTTCGGAAATTTGGTCATCTGCCCCTGCCTCATACCTTCAGAAGTATCTTAGTTTAGAGTACTGGTTGCTTAGATGGATGAACAGGGTGGTAGGCCACCCACTAACTATCTCCAGATCTATCCTACAAGCAAATCTAGGCACCACTCCTTGGAGACATATCATCATGACAAAAAATGTTCTCAGGCTTGCACGGCTTATAACGAGGCGAATTGATGCTCCATCAGTATTTTTTTTTTTACAGTATCCGCATTAATCTCTGCCCCGAGGAGTGCAAGAGGGAAGCACCCCGACTCCTGTCTCCCTCTACGTCTTACTCTGTCAAACATTGATTCCCTGAGAAACATGTTTCCAGCCAATTGTCTTCGGATCTTCAATAAATTTAGGATCCACCCTGATAGGTTCTGTGAAGACAAGCCCTACAGGAAGGAAATCCTCAAGAACTGTTACCAGATTATGAACCTATAAT
The DNA here is from genome assembly GCF_048544385.1 of Mastigoproctus giganteus. Taxonomy (NCBI): domain Eukaryota; kingdom Metazoa; phylum Arthropoda; class Arachnida; order Uropygi; family Thelyphonidae; genus Mastigoproctus; species Mastigoproctus giganteus. The sequence goes on along the minus strand of NC_143577.1, from coordinate 132,133,294 downwards.
ACTCCCCTGCTCCTGGACAGACTTTTTTTTTTTTTTTTTTTTTTAATTGCCTATTTGTATATGGCAAAGACTTTCTGTCTTCATTTAATCATGTATATTACTGTATATTTTGTACATTATTGTTTATTTAACCCTGTCTCGGGTCGAGCACGAATGTACCCTTGTTTATTGTACATTGTGTTCCTCGCACCTTAGTCTGTATCACACCCTTCTGGCACAGAGCCGTCCCGGGGTGACCCAAGGTTTCTTGGGAAATAAACTAATTTTAATAATAATAATAATAATAATAATAATAAATCTATGCATTTTATACAGTACACAAGACCGCATTCCGCATTGCATTGCATTTCTTTGCATTTCTTTTTACACATATGGCAAATAATTTGCACTTGCGGAGCCACTGTAATTTATAGTAAAAACAATAAATTTCTTTTTTATATTAAAATGATAATTTAATATGCAAGTTAAAATGAAAAATTAAATGCAAAATATAAAATATGCAATATTCGAAACAATATTATTGCTATTTCAACTAATTTTACAGTACTCTAATCAGAGAATTAGTTGAAATACTTTAGAATTCTTTAAAACCCATTCAAAGGGTTAAGTGCGATTCCTGAGATAAGCTTAGAACAGTCCTAATTTGAACTACACGTAGTACTTAAGGTCACACCACTGCAGATTAATCTGTAATATTTTGAAAGGCACGGTCCTCTTTGTAGGAACAATGACAGGTGACCTTGCGGGCTATAATCAGACAAAAACAGTAAAGTGACTGACCTTGGTTAACCTGCGAGACAGTAATCCTTACGCTGAAAACTTCCAAGCTTCGAGGTTGCCTATAGAAACTATATAAGATACCTTATTGAAGAGGAACATAAATTTCGTTTACTAACGCTTGAAAACTATCTTTCGAGTACTGTACTTCTTTCTTCAGAGTTGTGAAGAGCAACGCTCGCTGACCCATAGTGTATCAAAATGTTCGAAGAGATTCATCTTGAATCATTCATTCTAGCATACATTTGCAGGAGAACAAACACAACACCACAGTAACCATTCGGGCATGCCGTATGACCCTAATATCTGGTCCTAATATCTTTGTTTCCGGTAAAGAATACAAGAAATCTTCCTGCATCCTTCTCGCCACAATGTTTCTTCTCTACGTCATTGCAAATACTTTAATTAAACTTTGTAATAAGGGCTGTCGAATGTCATGCAATTTCACGCATTTGGGTATTCTTTGTAATTGGCGACTATCGCTAGTCATAGATATGCTATTCCGTAGCCTAGTGGTCAGGCACGCTGGTGTATAAGTACAAGTGTCTTGAGGAACCGCGGTTCAAGCCCGTGACTACTGAATATGGTGCTGTTTCTTGTATTCTGTCTATTTTTTAAACTCGTTTGGTCGTCCCGAAGTATAAACAGAAAAATTATTTATTCGCGCTTTGCACACACAGTATTTTTTTTTATTTTTTTTTTTTTCAGGTCGTACCTCATCCATCACGGTACAGGTGCCTCATTATTCGTAGAAAGTAAATACATTATTTCAGAAAATTTGCATTTAAGCTTGCAGAAATCTTCTGCACTTCAGCACGACTAAAAGTCAGGGCAGTTTACAACTAGTTAGTTGATAAGAATACTGTCATGAACCGTATTTAGTGATGACGTGGAATAGAACACCGTCAACTGAAATGCATGTACTACTGTGCTCACTTGTTGACCAATCGGCTGGCGGATATATAAAGATTGTGCAAACAGCAATGGGCACCGATATTACCGTTGGAGAATACAATAACACCCACTGTGAGAGAAAAAAATATTATATTGCTGAATATTTTTTTATCTCACTCCCTCGCGTTGACAAACCTTCATTTAATGTTTAATTTTATTTATTTATAAAATATATACATACGTCCTAAAGAAAGTTCCTGCCTAATTTGATGCAACTGTTGAGTAATAACCGGAAACTTCATTGACAATACTATTGTAAATTGTATAATTGGTTTAAATATATCAATCAATAAAATAAAATAAAATGATAAATACAAGCATTCATCATATAGAGACAAATCCATATACACTTTAATAATAATATTCTTTCTTAACAACTTAGATAAAAGTTACGATTCCTTTAACAGGCATCCAGAAGAATCTTACATATTAAACAATCAGGTGAATTAAAATATACCATATTAATGGTATAGCAAATGCAACAGCGATTTAAAAAAGATACTTTAAGAAAGGTGGCAATTTCACAAAGCTCCGACTAATAATACACATTTACTAAATAACATATTTAATTATTTACTAAATAACAATGAAGTATAAGGATCATGGTTTTTTTTTTTTTTTTCTTCTTTTTGTTATTATATTCTGTGGTAGATTTTCGAGTTTTCGGGATTAAAAACTACGAAATTCTCTTTCTCAAGGCATAATAACTGTAACTCAGCTAACGTATGAATAATGCTCATAAAAATCCCCTGTCCAAAAGGAAATCGAACCAGGCTAGGCCATCACATGATGTATAAAAAAACAGGCTGAAATCAGATTACATCTGGTTTCTTCTCAGTGAACAGCTGCAAAAATTAATGGTCAATCGATATGTTTAAAATACGTAAATGTATTTATAATGAAATATATGTTATATAAGAGTATCTTGCCAATCGGAAACAGAATTCCATAGGATCTTCAATTTGTCGATCGCGAGAATCTTCCAAAATTTAATGCCTAGTTCTATGACATTCATTCGTCTACGTGTAGTACTTGCATAAAAATAATTTAATCCAAATCAAAAATATTAGAGTTCAAATACTGGAAGAAAATTATTAGTATTGAAATTATGAATCACAAGTATCGAGCTTTAAATGCTGAATAAAGCAAACCACAAATGGCTATTTGAACAGCCAACAACTGATCACTGTTCTTTATATAAATCATTTAAAACAAACGTGACATTTTCTGAATCCCAAAAATTACTGCTAACTTTTGTAATTAGGAAAACAGTATTCATCCTTTAGAAACTACATTTGGGATCTTTTACTCTAACAAATTCACAGAAAAACGTGACTGTGTAAATCTCACATCCGAAGTCAGTGATCATTATTATTCTGTTTATGGCTGATGGTAGGAAATCTCCTCCAACTGCTCTATTCCAATTACATAATATAATAACACTTATCTTAATAGTTATAATGACTAGTAAGCTATTCGTCAAATTTAGTTAAACTAAACATATTCAGAAATGATTGTAAGAAATGATTCAGAATATACAGAAATTATTGTAAGAAATTATGGTCTGTGTTCACCTCCGACAGTACAAATGTTTTAAATTTAAGCAATAACCTAAGACTAAGATTTGACCTAAGACTAAGACTACAATTTGGTCCTTGAGGTTCTCACAGACATTCTCTCAGATATGCCATACAAGCTGTACTTGCAACCTGGGAATCTAAAACGCTGATGAAACTGATATTCCGGTGACACTCAAGTCCAGTGGACCCAATTTCGGCGAAGTCCGGATGGTCTGTAACAGCCAAATCCCCTGCTTGCACCTTCACGATGGTGGGACTGTTAGTAATCCTGGGTATAACCTCCATGCAAAAGTACATGGTGGGTGACCAACCAGGTGTGAACCAACGTAAGCAGGGGTCGAGGTGTGGCGCCCACATCACATGAAGGAACGCCTCCCCTCTATGTCATCAGGCAGTACTAGGTGGTAGATGACACTCATCAACCGGTGAAATACCACTACTTTGCTTATTGGAGGCTTGAAGTGATGGAACCCATGTTTAGTCTCTAGAGCTAAGTTCCGGTCAACCCTTCCCTATCTCTTCCATCATGCAGTATGATTGATGACTTTTGAGGTTATGATGAACGTCGTGGCGAGATCCAATATTCCTTACATTTCCAGGGTACAGCTCTAAAACGGTGTTCGCAGGCCGGCCGATAGTTAGTACACCGGACCGTACCTATTGGTAACTCTCTAGGAGACTTCCGGATCATCTAGTGTATAATCTTGCTACCTCAACTCTGCCAGATAGTGACTGGAGGGAGTCCGAGTAGTGTGTATGCGGGGAGCATTGTCGAGGCCACGTTATGTCAAGGATCTGGGTATATTCTTACCACGTGTACGCCATATCCAAAAATTTCATTACTTCATACAGCATGTCCCATCCACTTTTTCTTACTATTCAATACACCATGAATTATCAAACTAATAGAGCAAGCTTATTTGCGAAAAGATCTAAAACTCCCAAGCACTTCCTAATTCATTTCACAAATATACGTGGTCTCAATTCTAATCTCAACGATGTCCATTTCCACTTGCAGTCTGCCAAACCCCATGTACTTTTTCTGACAGAATCTCAGTTATCGGTTGATTCAACTACTGCTGATCTCAGATGCCCAAATTATTCGCTGTATGATTCCTTACGCCTCAAAGTTGGTACTTGTGCATATGTCCGTTCTGATATTCCCTGTCAGAGACTTGGCAATTTGGAATCTCCTCTCTTTGATCTTCTCTAGCTTAAAATTTCTCTACCTCATTGTGTCCAATTCATTTGTTCTCTCTACCGTTCTCCAAACTCCACTAATCACTTGGAACTCTTTGACTTTCTCTCTTTCCAACTTGACTTTCTCCAGTCCAACTTTCCTAACAGTGAGGTAATTTTCCTTGGTGATTTTAATGTTCACAACTCCAGCTGGCTTCCGTTTTCTAGTCACACCGACCCATCAGGTCGAGATGCTGAGGCTTTTGCAATTATTAATGACCTAGCACAGATTGTTCATTTACCTACGAGAATACTGGACAATCCTAATCATACAGCCAATACGCTTGATCTTTTTCTCACAAACAACCCTTCTAAGTACACGGTTGAAGTGAGAGCTCCTTCAGGCACTTCAGTTCACAACTTGGTGATTGTCTCTTCTCCAATGGAACCTTTATCTCATGGCTATTACCAACCTCGTGTTGTTTGGCATTACAAGAATGCAAAATGGGATGACCTGCGAGACTTCTTTTCTTCTTTTCCTTGGTCGGATTATTGTTTCAAAACTTCTGATGTCAACGATTTCTCAGATCGTGTCAGTGAAATTATTCTTGCAGGAATGGAATCCTTTATCCCAAACTCCACTTTAAAATCTTGTCCTTTACCTAAACCTTGGTTTTCCAATAAATGTGCTAAGGCTGTTCAAGAGAAGATCGTTGCATATCGTAATTGGCTTGTTTCTAATTCTTCAGTTTTATTTTCTGCCTCCACCAAAGCTCGCTACAATTGTAAAGCAGTTATTAATCAGTCCAAACTAGAGTTTTAACAGGCTAAGTGTAGAAAACTTGCTTCTTATCCTAATGGTAGCCGAGCATTCTGGTCTCTTGCCAAAGCTATTGGCCGCAACGTTTGCTCATCTCTGCTCCCACCTCTGTCCAAACCAGATGGTTCTGTTGTCACTTCAGCCAAGGATAAAGCTGACCTGCTAGCATCCCATTTTTCTTCCAAATCATGTATTAATGATCTTGATAAATCATCTCCCACCATTCCCAACCCGCTCCATTCAATGCCTCCTGTGGTGTTCCGTAAAAAGGATATCAGAAGCATTTTGATGAATCTTGATGCTAAGAAAGCTCCAGGCCCTGATGGTATTTCTCCGCTTGTTCTCAAAACCTGTGCTCCTGGGCTTACTCCTATTCTTTGCCGCCTTTTTTCACTTTATTATTCCAAAGGTGTTTTTCCTTCTGCTTGGAAATTTGCTCATATCCAGCCTGTTCCTCAAAAGGGTGACAAATCCCTTCCATCCAATTATCGTCCCATTGCAATTACTTGTACTATTTCTAAAGTAATGCAGAAATCAATAAACCGCCAACTCTTAAACAACCTAGAAACCTTCCGTCTGATCAACGATCGCCAGTATGGATTCCGTCAGTGTCGATCCACTGGTGATATTCTGGCTTATGTTACCCATTTATGAACTCATTCAATGGAAAGGTTCGGTGAAACACAAGTAGTTGCTCTTGACATCTATAAAGGCTTTTGATCGTGTTTTGCATAAAGATCTTCTAAACAAGCTTCCATCTTATGGTTTGCCAACTGTTTTTAGTAATTGGTTATCCAGTTTTCTATCTGATCGATCCCTGAGGGTGATGGTAGATGGCTCTCTGTCTTCTAACTTCTCCACTAATGCCGGTGTCCCCCAAGGTTCAGTTCTTTTCCCCACTCTTTTCCTCTTGTATATCAATGACCTTCTTCCATTGACTGGAAATCCTATCCATAGTTTTGCCGATGATAGCACATTGCATTCAACTTTCCATTTTGAGAAACCTTGTCCTGCTCAATCAGCTTCAACTTCTCGAAAATCTGCTACCAATTCCTTAAATGCCGATCTTCAGGTAATTCTCCAGTGGGGCAAAGACAACTTAGTTGATTTCAACCCTTCTAAAACTCAGTCTTGTGTTATATCTCGCAAAAAGGATTCTTCTGCTCTTATGCTTATCTTTAGTGACACTCCGATTTCTAGGCAAAATGATATATCACTTTTGGGGATTACCCTGACTTCTAATCTCTCTTGGCACAAGCACATTACAAATATTGCTTCCTCTGCATCTAAAAAACTTGGTTTTTTCTTTCGCTCTCGGCGTTACTTTTCTTCCAAACAGCTGCTCACTCTGTATAAATCGCAAATCCGCCCTTCCATGGAATATTGTCCCCACAACTGGGGTGGTGCCCGCAAAACCTCTCTCAGGCTTCTTGATTCCATTCAGAAGAGGGCAGTTAGGTTAATTAATGATTCATCTCTAACAGAGTCTCTCCACTCGCTTTCTCATAGACGTACTCTTTCTGCTGCATGCCTCTTCTACTTCCATGGACACTGTTCTTCTGAATTGGCTTCTATAATTCCCGCTCTCGCTTTCAAAACAGTCCGAACACGTGCCGCCACCAGGCAACATCCATTTATCGTCCAACTTCAATCCCACAGAATCAACTTTTCATCTTCCTCATTTATTCATTCAACTGCCGTTTTCTGGAACAACCTTCCTTCATACGTATTTCCTGAAAATCACAATCTACAGAAGTTCAAGTCCAATGTGAACAAATATCTTCTTTCGTTTTCTCAACCTCCAACCCAAGCACGGTACTAAGTACTATAGGTTCTAATACCTCTCGTGTTTGGGGTTCCCATAAAAAAAAAAAAAAAAAAAAAAGATAACCTGGCCTTAACACATTAAACTAAGCAACTCCGAACAATAAAATTTCCTCCCAGAAAGTGGCTTTTAAATAATTACTTGTATATATTAAAACTTAATGATAATGAACAAAGTGTTCTGATGAACGTCACAAGAATCAATGTTATATATGATATCAATAATTATGAGAAACTCTTGAGCAGCCTGTTTTAAATTTAAATTATCATACATACACATGCCATATAAATATGCTCTCAGAGTGATTGTTGCGAGGATTTTATCTCCTAGGTGGCGCCTCCGTAGCCGGGTGGGCAGGAGCAGCAGTGCGTAGCAGACGCTTCTTGATTAGACCGGGGTTCGAGCCCGTGACCACCAAATACGGAGGATGCGGAAAGGTCAGGGAATGACCACCTCATATCCCCGAAGCAATATAGCCTTAGTTGCTAATGCTCCAAATAACAAACAAACAAACATCTCCTAGGTAGGCTTCACTGTACTAAAAAAGTGCTGACACATAAGAGTATCAGTATAGCTTCCAGTTTATTAGTACTGTACTAATTTCTATTCTTTAGAATACGGGATAATCATATAATAACTACTCTAAATGTTGTTGAAAAGTAGTGGTAATGCCGCTGCGAACACGAGCACGATTTATGTTGCGTAGGCTGTAAAAGGAGACAGAACGAACTATCATTGGACAGAGTATCAATAGACGGAGAATTTTAAGTGCGTACTGCAGATCCTATAGTATGTTTACCAGACATGATAACAGTAAAATTTCCGTGGTTTGTAGGAATTGTGCGGACTTGATGCATTGACGTATCTTGTACGCGGTCAAGTGAATAAAGTTGCTTCGACATGTCAAGTGGCTTTAAACCTTCTGAGCAGGTAGCAATGGGAAATTTTTAGGAACTCTTTCCCCACCACCACCACCCTTGTGCTCTTGTTACACAAAATCAAAGAACCAATCGGAGGTAAATGGCTCCGCATAATACAAGGATATAGTAAAGCAATAGATTTCTCTCTCACCACTCTTCAGTAAAACTAGGTTGCTGATAGTATTAGCATCTCAGATAGAGGTGTATAAGAAGCGAGCGAGTACTTTCAGGAAATATAACGCAAAACACTTGTAAATAAGACTACTTTTCATGTGGCAGCCCTGTGGTCACTACTTTTTTGACAACCGTCGTATGGACAAACAGAAGTAACCTGCTCTCCATCTACAAAGCACACAAAAAAGTAAATAAAAAAAAAAGAGTCCTCCTTCAGATAACTATGAGTGTATTTCTTTTATGTGGTCCTTGAACCATACGATTCTTGATCCTGCTCTTGAGAAATACATAATGGATGGCCAAGTTGGCATTTAAGTTTCTACCGTCCCACAGAATATACTCATCACTCGCAACCTCGTCCTCTTTCTTTATAATCCCGGGAGACCAGCAGCCCTGCTTCGTGTCCTTATCCATTAGAACACCTTAATCAGCTGTCAAGAACAGTCGTGAAAAGGAGTAACGAGCCACAACAGATGCTGCCTGTGTCCTTCTTGTTCATTCTTGTTCATCAATCAGTGACAAATGGAAGCCTCAGATTTCTTTCCCTATTATTGTAGTTTGTTCCGTCATTTGCTCTTAAAAGAACTAGGTCACAGAAGTCCAAGTACGCTTCCGAAGTGCCCAAAAAATGATTAACGAAAAGCTAAGAAAAATGTTTCAGGAAAAAGGATGAGGCCGTTAAAACAAATAATAATTGAAAAACGTGAATAAACGACAAGATAGAGTAACGCAAATAATCGTCAAAAATATTGGAAAGTAGGAAATAAAATGAAAGTCAATCAGAACATCTTGCATCATTATTATTATTATCATTGCTGTAATTTTTGTTTTGTACTTTCTAGAGACTTTGCAGTCCCCTTTAGAAAACCTAACTATGAATAAAAGAGTCAATATAGCTTCTGATGAGATGGTCTTTACAGCTGAGAATCCGGCATTTATCAAGTTCTCTACAGTGAGTAAAATGGAATGTGCAATGGAGTCATCCGCATTTATTCTTAACAGAACAAGGTCAGTACGTTTCGAAGCAGTTGATAATAAGGAAGAAACGAAAAGCTAAGAAACGTTTCCGAAAAAAGAGGAATCTATTAGCTCTATAATACAATGAGCAGCCTGCATTCGAGCAACTAGCAAGCACTTTCCGTGTTTTTGATATATTGTTTGTTATTTCTGAAAGGCAGAACTTTTTTATTATTTATTTATTTTTTTTTCTATCCTTCACTGAATTTTTTTTAAAAAATATTTAAAAAATATTCAACGCAGCGAGCAGATGCCCTTCAACTGCGTAGGCTCCCTTCCTACATCAAGAAAAAAAGGTTGCTATTCACGATCAAGATGGCCACCGGTAAAATTACAGAGCCGAATTTCTGGGATCACAGCTCTTGTCGCATTCCTCCCCCTTTTTCTCCGGTCTTCAGCATAGCTGCTAGCCGACCATAACTGGCTAGTACTTACCGACAGATTCCTGCCAAAGCAAACGCTGACCCCACTGCAAGCAATCGATGGTGACCTCCAAGAAGTGGTCAGCAACAAACGACACAAGAAGAGAATCATCGCCGAACTGAAAATTTAGAACTGTGCCTCGTCTTCCAGTAGCCTGGATGTACGTTATTTAACGTATCCATTGATTACTGAAGTTGTCTCAGGTCTAAAAACAAGCTCTTAAGTATATACTTTGTTAAACAGACGAGTTCATTTCAACCTGAAGGGATGGACAGTCTTTTTCATACATTGCTTGTTTTTCAATCCTATTTATTTCAATTCTATTTAAATATTAGTTCTATTTAAATATTAACCGCTTTGTATATTATGTTTGTAAATACCTTTACCTTTCCATTTATAATTCAAATTCCTTGATCCCTGAACGTGTAAACCCCTGGCCTGTGGCCGTGATGGGTAGGTTGCAACAAACTGTATTTTGTATCTTTTTATTATTATTATTATTATTATTGTTGCTCTCTTATATTATTTCTCCCTGATTGGGGGTTTCACCCCGTGGCGGGTATTGCTACCAAGTACACAGGGTGGTTGTTGTTATGTCTGGTGTTACTGTTGGTCGAGGAACTCTCTGACTATTCGACAGGTGTTCAGGATTGCCACTTTCTGGAGTTCCTTGTAGGTGTTCGCTGGGAGATCTATTGCTGCTGGGTTATGTAGGGATTTTGGCACCATACCTGTGGTTGACACAATGATCGGTATGGTCGTTACTTGTTGCATATGCCACATCTCTCTGATTTCCTGTCTTAGGTTCGCGTACTTCCTGATTTTTTCCCCATGGGTTTTCTGCAGGTTGCCAGTGTTGAGTTCCGCTATGTCAATCAGATAGGTAGTCTTTTCTTTCTTGTCCACAAGGGTTATGTCCGGTCTCTTGTGCGGGATTGTCCTATCCGTTATTATGGCGCGGTCCCAGTACAGCTTGTGAGTGGGGTCTCTAGTACTGACTGGGGTTGGTACTTGTAGTACGGCACACGTTCTCCGACCAACTCGTATATCCTTGCTAGTTTCTGATGTATTATCCTGGCTACCTGGTCATGTCTATGAGTGTATTCAGTCTGGGTGATCACCTTGCATCCCGCAGTGATGTGTTGGATCGGTTCGGAGGACATGTGTCATCAAACACTCTAGGCTCTTTGGCGATGTATTTTCTATAGTTCCTGGTGTTGATTACCTGGTCTTGGATGGCGAGCATGAATCCTTCAGCCTCGGGAAGAGCGTCCCGCTCGTGAGCCATGCATTGGAAGCGATTTTATCTATATGATATTGATGGAACATGATGGTTGTTTTTATCGACTTTGAGGGCGCTTTCGATACACTCTGGTGGGAAAGCGCCCTCAGGTCACTTCGAGAGGCAGAATGTGATGATTTACTATATCAGGTTATTTAGAGCTTATTTTTCAAATAGGCAGATAAAAGTCATCTCACAACATTCGGTATTTTCAAAATTCATTTCCAGAGGATGCCTACAAGGCTCGGTCCTTGGGCCTCTCCTCTAGAATTCTGTTTTAGACCAATGGTTACTAAAAGAAAGACAAATTTGCAATAAAATTGCATATGCTGACGATTTAGTGCTATGCATACCAGGCAGGTCAAGACTATTGCTAGAAACACATGGGAAAGAAATCCTGTATGATTTGCTGGAATGGTCTAGAATAAACAAATTAAAAATTTCTGAGACGAAAACTAAAATGATGATCTTGAACAATAAACTGAATTATAACAGACCTCCTAAACTTCATATCAACAATGTCCAAATTCCTTATGTTTCTCAAAATAAATATCTTGGTCTCTTAATTGATGATAAATTTTCTTTTATCCCCCACGTAAAGAACTGAAAAGATTAACACGTTTACTGCCAATGTGATTCGGCTCTCAAGAGCTGAATGGGGTATAAAGCACAAAACATTGGCATTTTATTATAAGCCTATATTTTTTCCAATTGTAGTATATGCGGGTGCCATATGGTTTCCTATGGTTACTCACGTAACAGGTTTTTTTTTTTTTTTTTGGTTGTTGTTGACGCATAGGCTTCTGTGGCCATAATGCACCTCTCAAGGTTTTTTCGTAGTACTTTGATCCAGGCCCGAGGCAGGAATCGAACCCCCGACCGTTGGGTCGCCAGGCAGGCACTTTACCCACCCGGCTCACGTAACAGTGAAGGCCAAACTTTTATCATTGCAGAGAAAGATGATATTGGCAACACACAGATGCTGCAGAACAATATCAACCAATGCTTTACACGTGATCTCAGGTTGTATCCCGATTGACCTTTATGTGGCATACCGAGGCATGATTTCTAACATAAAGAAAGGTTTGGCAACTCAAATCCTCGACATTGCAAGTAATCCGGCCACGGACATTCTGCAGGAGAAAATTAATCTTTGGACAAAATTCACTGAGAAGTGGAAATACAGATGGCAATCCAATGAAACAAGACTCACTACCAGGGAGTTCACTGCAGACGCAACGTTTGGTGTAAATAAGAAAGTTATGGGATGGTTTTATTCTTCAATGACAACGTCATATTTAATAACTAGACATGGTTCACGGCGAAATAAATTGTGTAAATTTGGACTTGAACCTAATCCTTTGTGTTTTGTGGGGCAGTAGAAGATTGGAGGCATGTTCTGCTTTATTGCCCGGCATATGACGACTTCAGACAAGAACTATTTAACAGCATTCAACCTATTAGGACTGACAACCTCGATATTTTGATTCAAAATGCCAGGAACTTTGCAGAATTACAATCCTTTCCTGACAAGGTGTTTAAAAGAAGACGCACCTTGTTTACTAATTCTAGAAGTGGACACTAGTATTGATTGATGTATTCATGAAATTATATTTCTACCTTATAACTTTAACTGTTAACTTAGAAACTAATTGTTGTGTTCTTAAATTAGTAATAATATAGAATGTATAAAATGGTATTAACTATACATAATTTTTTTTTAACATAGAATTTTTATTTTTTTTTGTTTATTATTATTTTTTTTTACGTAGAATTTTTTTATTAATTTTTTTGTTTATTATTATTTTTTTTATTTATTATTATTTTTTTTCTATTTAATTATTTATTTTCTTTTATTTTTTTCCCCTCTGGTTGGGCAGCCTGAGGGTTCCTGTCCTTTGGTATTGCGCTCCTTCCACTGGACGACATATTGGTGCAGCATCACTAGATAATAGAATCAGGCACAGCTACTCATGCTTATAAATGGGCAGTGATTGACCCGGTGTTGATCGCTGTAGAGTGTAGACACAGTAACTCTCTCCCTCTCTCTCTCAACACAGATTCTCCAAGGTGGAGTTGGACTAAACGTCTAGGTGCCACCCAAAACAACTACATCTGCATACACAATAAAAATAAAAGTAAAACACAATAAAACAAAATAAAACACAATAAAAGATATACATACTATATCTCTTATTGGGTTTTATTGCTTGCAAGTGAAGCTGTATAATTAAAATTGTTTCTTACGCAGAATACGATGGTTGTAAATAGAAAGTGTTTGTATCTATGTATATTTGTATATATGTAAATAAAATTGTATGTAAATATGAAAAAAAAATAAATCATTGTAGTGTCTGCCATAGAGTATCTTCTCTGCCCATCTTTCTAGTTTCGTTTGCAACTCCTGGTTGGGGGGATTCCTCACTTAGGTTCAGTGGGGTATACTGCTTGTCTATCTTCCTTATGGCCTGGTGGAGTGCTGTTGTGTGTTTCTGGAAGTAATCCTTGAGGTTAACTATCGCTGTTTTCTGTTGCGCTATCAGGTCTATCAGGCCTCTTCCTCCTTCTTCCCGGGAAATTGTCAGTCTCTCCACGGCAGATTTCGGATGGTGTTGGTGGCTCTTGGTCATCATTGTCCTTGTCTTGCTCATGATATCCTCCAGCTCGGTTTTAGTCCAATCTATGACCCCAAAGGTGTATGTTAGCACTGGGACTGCATAAGTATTTATGGCTTTAACTGTGTTCCCTCCGGTCAGCTTTGCTTTCAGCAGGCTTCTGAGTCTCTGATGGTATTTTTCGGTCAGGCAGGTCTTAAGTTCCTTGTTCTGTAACTGTTGAGGCTGCATCATCCCCAAGTATTTGTAGGCCTCTCCCTCTGCCATGGCGTCAATCTCTTTACCACTCTGCAGCTGGTAGTTTCGGTTGACTAATTTACCCTGACGCAATCCGTAGGTCTTGCACTTGTCTAGACCAAATTCCATCATAATATCATTGCTGAATTCTTCGGTGATCTGGAGTAGTTGCTGAAGGTGTTTCTCAGTTTCCGCGTGTGATATCATCCATGTACATCAGGTGGGTGAGGGTATATAGGTTTTTACATCCTTCTTTGATTTTATATCCATACTTGCTGCAGTTGAGCAGCATGGTAGATAGCGGGTTAAGTGCTAGACAGAACCACAATGGGCTCAGGGAATCTTCCTGAAAGATTCATCTCCTGATGGGGATTGGCCTGGTTGTGACGTTTCCAACCTTAATGGTGGTACTCCATTTCGCCATCGTCTCGCCTAGGAAGTTTGTCACTATCGGATTGACTTTGTAGATGTTCAGCGCCTCTATTAGCCAGCTATGAGGCACGGAGTCGAAGGCCTTGCGGTAATCTATGTATGCTGAGTACATGTTGCGGCGCTTCTTGTAGGCTTGCTCCATAACCGCGGCATCTATGGTTAATTGCTCCTTGCATCCTTTGCTCAGCCGCTTGCATTCTTTCTGCTGTTCGGCCATTATGTTCTGGCTCTCCAAGTGGTCTGATATCTTCCTGGTTATGCAATCTTGTACATTGTTGGGAGGCAGGTGATTGGCCTATATTTCGCTGGGTTTCTTGTATCTTCGTCTTTAGGCTTCAGATATGTGATTCCTTGAGTGAGAAACTTCGGAACTGTCTCTGGGTGCCTTATCATTCGGGTGAACTGCTCTGCAAGATGCTTGTGTGTGCAAGTGAGCTTCTTGTACCAGTAGTTGTGGACGTTATCTATTCCTGGTGTTTGCCAGTTGTGAGAGTTCTTGATCGTCTGTTTTACTTCTTCTTCCTGAATCTCCCATTCTCTCATTTCTTGTTCGTCCTTGGTTTTCTTGCGTTCTAGTTCTATCCAGGTTGCTCGGTGGTTATGTCTTACTTCCCTGCTCCATATGTTTCCCCAGAATTCCTCAAATAGTCTTCTTCTCGGGTGATCCGTTCCCTTCTTTCCCCTCTTCTCCGAGATTCCTGTAGAAGCTTCTTTGATCCTCATCGAAGATTCGGTTGTTTATTTTCCTCTAGGAGCTCTATTTGTATCAGCGTAGTCTCTTGCTGAGTGTAAGGAGGTTCTGCTTCAATGTGTCCAGGTACTCCCCTATTCTCTCATTCTTTGTCTCATGTTTGCTATGGACAGATTTTCTCCTGGTGGGGCATGGGCATGCCCCACTGACTTATAATGGGGTCGTCTCCTCTATTGACCCCATTTCTTCTGTCTTTCTCCCCCCAGTCTTCGTCTCCTCTCCCTCTCTATCTGCTCGACAGCGTATACCCCACAGGTCAAAATTTAATAGTTCCAAATTAAGTTCGCTCACATTTCGGTCTTTCAATCTAGCGATCAACCCATGCAAACGTAATTTTTTTTTTTTTTTTTTAGGTCCTAGCGACTGAGATCTCAGGAAACTAGGTGGCAGGACCTGCCAGAGTAAACTACAACTACTGGGTACCTGGTCTGCCTCCACGGGGCGAAGTGTAGGCAACGTCGGGCCTCAGCAGGGGTCTGGCGGCTAAATGGCCAGAAGAACAACGGTACACGACATCACACACCTCCATATCCATATACTTTTAAATCTCTGGCCTTTACAGTGAACTGTATCACACCACAATGTAAACTACGCGGAGATGGGTGAAACCCCTGGTGCCGTTTGACCCTAAACACACTTTACACTTTATGGACGCTGTCTCTCTTGTTGTGGTGATATAGGCCAATCACCTGCCTCCCAACAATGTACAAGATCCTGAGCAGTTGCATAACCAGAAAGATATCAGTAAAACAATAATAATAATAATAATAATAATAATTATTATTATTATTATTATTATTATTATTGCAATAAAGATTCTTCTTCTACTGTTTTCCCTATACTTGAATGTCTCGTTTCTCTTTTTGTGTATCTCTTCACATGAGGTACCACGTTCACAAGTCTTACATAACAATACCATCAAAGAGTGCACGGACTATCTAAAGCTAAAAATACTGCATTAAAACTACATTAAATCTATGAATTTCTTTTTTCCATACAATTTGTATGAAAAAAATAATAATAATTGGAAGTTTATATTTGTCCGATTTAAGAAAATTCTGAATATCTTACATACATTTTTAAAATGCCCAAAGTTATACAATGACATGAAAATCCGTCCACGGAAGGGCAGACAAGGCGAAAACAAAAGGCGCATATGCATATATACAGGGTTGTTAAAATTAAAGTATCCCTATGTAGAGGGCTCTGGAGCGAGTTCTAAGGCTTCTATTGAAAAGAAATTTGGATAACAGGTACAATAAAGAATGCGCTCGCCATTTATTGGGAAAACAAAATGTGTCACTATATCGCGCTGTGGCAATACAAATCACTTAGACAGCACTACAATTGTTCAATATGTCCTCCATTTTGGTCAACAACAGTTTCCATTCGAAGACAAGCATTTTCTACAGAAGAACGTAACATGTCTACTGGAATAGACAGCAAATGACATCTAATGCTGTACTTCAGACCTGCCAGAGTTTGACATCCTTCCCAATATACCTGGTTCTTAAAAAAACCCACAACCAAAAGTCGAATGGGGTGAGATCCGTGATAGGGGTGGCCAAGATGTCTGGAAACAACGGCTGTAACCCGTTCGTCTGTAAAGTGTTGCCTTAGCAATCTTTGGACACAACGGTGGATGTGGCGTGGCGCACCATCTTGCATGAATGTGGTATCCTGAAGGCACCCACGTTGTTGCAGCTCTGGTATTGCGAAATTTGTCAAAATTTCATAATATCGCTGTCCAGTGACGGAACAGATGCGGGGTCCAGTCGGTGTTACCTGTTCAAAAATATATGCCCCGAAATCTTTGATCTGGTATCACAGCTCTTGGCGCATTCCTCCCCACCTGTCTCCGGTCTTTAGCATAGCTGCCAGCATTTCATTTCAACTGTGGATTTACGGCCACACCACAGAAGTGTGAATTCACTATCGGATTTGCGTTTTTCAGATATGCCAGACAAGCTGTACTTGCTACCTGGGAGTCTAAAACGATGATAGAACTGATATTCGGGTGTCACTCAAGTCAAGTGGACCCAATTTCGGCTAAGGCCGGACGGTCTGTGAAAACCAAATCCTCTGCTTGCACCTTCACGATGGTGGGACTTTAGTAATCCTAGGTATAACCTCCATACACAAATACATGATGGGTGACCACCCAGGTATGAAACAACGTAAGAAGGGGTCGAGGTGTGGTGCACACACCACAGGGAGAAATGCCGCCCCTCTATGTTACCAGGCAGTTTTAGGTGGTAGATAACTCTCATCAACTGGTGCAATACCACCACTTTGCTTATTGGAGGCTTGAAGTGGTGGAACCCATGTTTAGTCTCTAGAGCTAAGTTCCGTTCAACCCTTCCCCATCTCTTCCATCATGCAGTTTGCTTGATGACTTTTGAGGTTATGATGAGCATCGTGGCGAGATCTAATATTCCTTACATTTCGAGGGTACAGCCCTAAAACGGTGTTCGCAGGCCGGCCGATAGTTAGTACCCCGGACCGAAACTATTGGTACCTCTCTAGGAGGCTTCCGCATCAGCTAGTGTATAATCTTGCTACCTCTACTCTGGCAGATAGTGACTGGAGGGAGTCCGAGTAGTGTGTATGCGGGGGCATTGTCGTGGCCACGTTATATAAAGGATCTGGGTATATTCTTACCATGTGTAGGCCATATGCAAAAATTTCATTACTTCATACAGCATGTCCCACTCACTTTTTCTTACTATTGAATACACCATGAATTACAATTAAACTAATAGAGCAAGCTTATTTGCGAAAAGATCAAATCCTCCCAAACACTTGCTAATTAATTTCACAAATACACGTGGTCCCAATTCTAATCTCAACGATGCCCATTTCCACTTGCAGTCTGCCAAACCCCATGTACGTTTTCTTACAGAATTTCAGTTATCGGTTGATTCAACTACTGCTCATCTCAGATGCCCAAATTATTTCCTGTATGATTCCTTTCGCCTCAAAGGTGGTACTTGTGCATACGCCTGTTCTGATATTCCCAGTCAGAGACTAGGTAATTTTGAATCTCCTCTCTTCGATGTTCTCTGGCTTAAAATCTCTCTACCTCATTGTGTAAAATTCATCTGTTGTCTCTACCGTTCTCCCAACTCCACTAATCACTTGGAGCTCTTTGACTTCCTCTCTTTGCAAATTGACTTTCTCCAGTCCAACTTTCCTAACAGTGAGGTAATTTTTCTTGGTGATTTTAATGTTCACAACTCCAGATGGCTTCTGTTTTCTAGTCACACCGACCCAGCTGGTCGAGGTGCTGAGGCTTTTGCAATTACTTTGCAATGTCCTTGCACAGAATGTTTATTTACCTACAAGAATACTGGACAATCCTAATCATACAGCCGACACGCTTGATCTGTTTCTCACAAACAACACTTCTAAATACACGGTTGAAGTGAGAGGTCCTTTAGGCACTTCAGATGCCAACTTGGTGATTGTCCCTTCTACAATGGAGCCTTTTTCTCATGGCTATTCCCAACCTCGTGTTGTTTGCCATTACAAGAATGCAAAATGCGATGACCTGCGAGATTGCTTTTCTTCTTTTCCTTGGTCGGATTACTATTTCAAAACTTCTGATGTCAACGTTTCCTCAGATCGTGTCAGCGAAATTATTCTTGCAGGAATGGGATCTTTTATCCCACACACCACTTTAAACTCTCGTCCTTTATCTAAACCTTGGTTTTCCAATAAATGTGCTAAGGCTGTTCAAGAGAAGAACGTTGCATATCGTAATTGGCTTGTTTCTAATGCTTCAGTTTTATTTTCTGCCTACACCAAAGATCGCGACAATTTTAAAGCAGTTATTAATCAGTCCAAACTAAAGTTTGAACAGGCTAAGAGTGGAAAACTTGCTTCTTGCCGAGAATTTTGGTCTCTTGCCAAAGCTATTGGCCGCAACCTTTGCCCATCTCTGCTCCCATTTCTGTCCAAACGAGATGGTTCTGTTGTCACTTCACCCAAGGATAAAGCTGACCTGCTAGTATCCCATTTTTCTTTTAACTCATGTACTAATGATCCTGGTAAAACACTTCCCACCATTCCCAACACGCTCCATTCAATACCTCCTGTGGTCTGCCGTCAAAACGATGTCAGAAGGATTTTTACGAATCTTAATGCTAAAAAACTCCAGGTTCTGATGGTATTTCTTCTCTTCTTCTCAAAACCTATGCTCCTGAACGTCCTCCTATTCTTTGCCGCCTTTTTTCACTTTCTTATTCCAAAGGTGTTTTTCGTTTTTCTTGGATATTTTCTTATATCCAGCCCGTTCCTAAAAATGGTGACAAATCCATCCCATCGAATTATCGTCCCATTGCAATTACTTCTACTCTTTCTAAAGTAATGGAGAAATCAATTAACCGCCTCAATTAATGGAGAAATCAATTAACCAATCAACTCTTAATCTACCTAGAAATCTTTCGCCTGATCAACGATCGTCAGTATGGATTCCGCCAGTGTCGATCCACTTGTGATATTCTGGCTAATGTTACTCATTTACGGACTAATTCAATGGAAAGGTTCGGTGAAACACAGGTAGTTGCTCTTGTCATCTCGAAGGCTTTCCATCGTGTTTGGCATAAAGGTCTTCTAAACAAACTTCCATCTTATGGTTTGCCAACGGTTTTTTTCAATTGGTTATCCAGATTTCTCTCTGATCACTCTCTGAGGATGATGGCAGATGGCTCTCTGTCTTCTAACTTCTACACTAATGCCGGTGTCCCCCAAGGTTCAGTACTTTTCCCCACTCTTTTCTTCTTGTATATTAATGACCATCTTCCATTGACTGGAAATCCTATCCATAGTTTTGCCGATGATAGCACATTGCATCCTACTTTCCATTTTGAGAAACTTTGCTCTGTTTAATCAGCTTCAACTTCTCGAAAATCTGCTACCAATTCCTTAAATGCCGATCTTCAGGTAATTCTCCAGTGGGACAAAGACAACTTAGTTGATTTCAATCCTTCTAATATTCAGTCTTGTCTTATATTTCTCAAAATGGATTCTTCTGCTCCTATGCTTATCTTTAGTGACACTCCGATTTCTAGGCAAAATGATATATCTCTTTTGGGGATTACCCTGACTTCTAATCTCTCTTGGCGCAAGCACTTTAGAAATATTGCTTCCTCTGCATCTAGAAAACTTGGTTTTCTCTTTCGCTCTCGGCGTTACTTTTCTTCCAAACAGCTGCTCACTCTGTATAAATCGCAAATCCGCCCTACCATGGAATATTGTTCCCACATTTGGGGTGGAGCCGCCAAAACCTCTCTCAGGCTTCTTGATTCCATTCAGAAGGGGGAAGTTAGGTTAATTAATGACTCTCTCTAACAGAGTCTCTGCACTCGCTGTCCCATAGACGTACTGTTTATGCTGCATGCCTCTTGTACAGATATTTCCATAGGCACTGTTCTTCTGAAATGGCTTCTATAATTCCCGCTCTCTCTTTCAAGACAGTCCGAACACGTGCCGCCAACAGCCAACGTCCTTTTGCTGTCCAACTTCAAATTCACAGAACCAACTTTTCATCTTCCTCGTTTATTCATTCAACTGCCGTTTTCTGGAACAACCTTCCTTCATACGTATTTCTTGAAAATTACAGTCTACAGAAGTCAAGTCTAATATCAACGAATATCTTCTTTCGTCTTGTCAACCTCCAACCCAAGCACGGTACAAAGTATTATAGGTTCTAATACCTCTCGTGTTGTGTTTTACAAAAAAGAAAAAAAAAAACTGGCCAGTTTACAATAATGAAGCCACTGTACAAACTTTGGTTTGTATAAAAAATTTGTCTATGTAGTAATGAGGCAAATGCACTAAGTCACAGTTTGAATTTTATATGATTTAAGGGTCTCTGCCCTAAAATATTATTAGTCTAATTTCACATATTTATAAGTTTGCCGGTTAAGGTAAAATTCTCCTCAATTCCTTAACGGTTAAGTAAAACCATTAAAGAACTGAGAAGAGCAGTCACTTGATTGGTCAATCGATGGTGGCCACCTGAGGCACGCGGCCCTTTGAACATGGAACTGCAGCCCTTTAACTTTTAGCCCACATTAAGCTCAATATGAAATGGAGTTAGACGACTTAAAAATGTAGGACATGTGGAGTGCAAGACTAAATTGTCTTAAAACTGAAATTGAAAAGGAAACCCAGCTAGAGTTGTTCACAACTCTAGCTGGGTTTCCTTTTCTAGTCACACCGACCCAGCTCGTCGATATGCGGAGTGTTTTGCAATTACTAATGACCTTGCACAGATTGTTTATATAACTACAAGAATACCGGACAAATCTAACCATACAGCCAACACGCTTGTTCTTTTTCCCACAAACAACCCTTTTAAGTACACTATCGAAGTGAGTGGTAATTTACGCACCTCAGATTACAACTTGTTGATTGTTTCTTCTCCAATGGAGCCTTTATCTCATTGTTATTCCCAACCTCGTATTGTTTGACATTATAAGAATGCAAAATGGGATGATCTGCGAGATTTATTTTCTTCTTTTCCCTGGTCGGATTACTATTTCAAAACTTCTGATGTCAACGTTGCTCAGATCGTGTCAGTGAAATTATTCTTGTAGGAATGGAATCCTTTATTCCATACTCCGATTTAAAATCCCAGCCTTTACCTTGGTTTTCCAACAAATGTACTCAGGCTGTTCAAGAGAAGAATGTTGCATATAGTAATTGGCTTGTTTCCAATTCTTCAGTTTCATTTTCTGCCTACACCAAACGTCGCAATATTTGTAAACAGTTATTAACCAAGAGGCCTCGTATCAGAGTGGTCAGGAGCGGGAGTGCAGTAGCACACGCTCTTTGAGTAGACCGGGGTTCAAGCCCCTGACTGCTGAATGCGGTCGATCTGCCAACCGGCACTGGACCAGCGTGGCAGATTATGGTCCATTTCCCTCAGCATGAATTGCTGAGGAGGCTTCCATCCTGCAGTGGGTTGATAATGTCTGCACTTTACCTTTTTTTTTTATTAACCAGTAAAAACCAGATATTGGACAGGCTAAGAGTAGAAAACTTGCTTCTTACACTAATGGTAGCCGAGAATTCTGGTCTCTTTCCAAATCTATTGGCCGCAACTTTTGCCTATCTCTGTTCCCACGGCTTCAAAACCAGACGGTTCTGTTGTCATTTCAGCCAAGGATAAAGCTGACCTGCTAGCATCTCATTTTTCTTCCAACTCATTTATTAATGATCTTGTTAAACACCATCCACCATTCCCAACAAGCTCCATTCAATGCCTCCTGTGGTCTTCCGTTAAACGAATGTCAGAAGGAGTTTGACGAATCTTGATGCTAAGAAAGCTCCAGGTGCTGATGGTATTTCATCACGTGTTCCCGAAATCCGCGTTCCTGAACTTACTCCTGTTCTTTGCCGCATTTTTTCACTTTCTTATTCCAAAGGTGTTTTTCGTTTTGCTTGGATATTTTCTTATATCCAACCAGTTCCTAAAAAGGGTGACAAATCCGTCCCATCCAATTATTGTCCCATTGCAATTACTTCTACTCTTTCTAAAGTAATGGAGAAATCAATTAACCGCCAACTCTTAAACTACCTAGAAATCTTCCGTCTGATCAACGATCGCCAGTGTGGATTCCGTCAGTGTCGATCCACTGGTGATATTCTGGCTTATGTCACCCATTTACGGACAATTTCAATGGGAACGTTTGTGAAACAAAAGCTGTTGCTCTTATCATCTCAAAGGCTTTCATCGTCTTTGGCATAAAAGTCTTCTAAACAAGCTTTTTCTCTGTGATCGCTCACTGAGGGTGATGGTGGATGGCTCTCTGTGTTTTAACTCATCCACTAATGCTGGTGTCTCCCAAAGTTCAATTCCTTCCCCCACTCTTTTCCTCTTGTCCATTGACGGAAAATCCCATCCATAATTTTGCCGATGATAGCAAATTGCATTCCAGTTTCCTTTTTGAGAATCCTTGCCCTGCTCAATAGGCTTCAGCTTCTCGAATGTCCGCTAGTAATTCCTTAAATGCCGATCTCCGGGTAATTTTCCAGTGGGGAAAAGACAACATAGTTGATTTCAATTCTTCTAAAACTCAGTTTTGTCTTATATCTCGAAAAAAGGATACTTCTGCCCCTATGCTTATCTTTGGTGACACTCCGATTTCTAGGCAAGATGATATATCTCTTTTGGGGATTACCCTGACTTCTAATGTCTCTGGGCGCAAGCACATTACAAATATTGCTTCCTTTGCATCTAAAATCCTTGGATAGTGAGGTTGTCGTGGACACCCTCAACTTTTGTCTAATGTCTAGGATGAATATCCTGTGAATTTGCTGCATAACTTGGGGGTGGTTGGTTTCTCCAATACCCAGATGTAGCATGTAGCTAAAGTTGTGTGGGCTGTCGGGTTTCCCCTGCATACTATGCGTTTAAAATTAGGTGCCCTCCATGGTGGAGGATGAAATGTTTGTACTAATCTTGTTGGATTAAATTTAAAATCTCTAAGTTTTTATCTGACGATGGTAACTAAGATTACTATAGGGGAGTGAGAGTTTCCTCCATAGGCCAAAGTGGTATTTTTTGTTGATCAACGGGTTGTTGATTATTGGAATAAGGTTTCCTGGATTGCTTTCAAGGTTTCCTTTTAAGGACCTACCTCCTCGTGGTGGGAGCTAGGATGCCGTCCCCGCCGCGAAGCCAAAGGTCGTGGCTTCCAAATTTATTTGTTTTATTTGTTTGAGTTTAGACTAACCAATAAAGGTTATGATGCTTTTGAAGATGATCATCAATGGCATATCGGTGGCCCAGGTGGCCATTTGACGAAGTTCATACAAACGAAAATGAAATCAAATCCCTTCTTCCTCCCCACACCGGGTGGAAAAGGCCCCGGTTCGAATCTCGTCGATGACACGAGTAACTTTAATGGGCATTTTTCACTCCTTGGCTGAGTTAGTCGATCTCAGGCGTAGATAGCAAGGTTTTTCCCCCCAGAACCGGGGTTTTTTTCAGCAAAACAGCAACTCTACCAGAGAACACACGCAATTTACAGACACAAAAACGGAAATGTGTATACGTAAGGCATTACGGGTGGCCTTAATATAATAGTTTGAGTTTGAGTTTTGACCCCTTCTTCAGATTCGATGCGATATGATCCAAGTGATGGATAGGCTTAGACCTAAGGAATGGTTGACATATGGTATCTTAAATGGAATCCCTTTGGTCTAAGCCTATCCATCACTTGGATCATATACAAGCTTGGATCATATACAAGGCAAATACAAGCAGGCATACCACAAGGGGTAGTTTTGTCTGACATTCTTTTCACAGCTATAATTAACCCGCTAATACACAACAGAAAAGATATATATGTTGTCATATGCGGATGACTAAAAGCTATTGACAAAGATAAAATCGGCTGATGAATCAAGTGACAGTACAGTAACCATGAAGAAGACTTTATCAGAAATATAGCAGTGCCTCACGAGATTTGAGTTGCAATTAACTCTGAAAAATCCGCCATCGCGATCTTCTCATTTAAACCCACACCAACCATAATTCAGTCGGCGATTTACGGAGTCTTGATCCCCTGCGTCGAAAAGCAGAAATATCTGGGTGTGATCTTTGATCGAAAATTAAGATTCCATCATATAGAAGAACTCTGTGCTAAATTCAACAGGAAAGGGTGGGTTGCCAAGCAGCACTTGCTACATATCATAACACAAATCTGATAAGAACGTATATCAGGACGATTTTCGGAGGTGTACTGTATGGAGTATAGTTGTGGGTCTCGGCCCCAGACTTAACAATCAAACACCATTGATCGCGGCAGAATACTGACCCCTAAAGTGGGAGACCTGGAAATGTCATCTCCTGCCACAACTTCACACAACACTGATGTCCAAATCATTAAATTTAACCAGATTTGCAGTCTTAATCAACGAAAGAAGACTAATCTTCACCATCCAAACGATTGCAGGAAGAATCTCAGCGTTCAATGTTTAGGACACAGTGTGCTCGTGAATCCCCCAACCAGCTCTCCGTCCCACTCCCAAGCTTCTTTCTCTTCCTTCGAGGCTACATTTTAAAGATCATTCCTCCCTTATCAGAAGTTTCATCTAGCTCAATCCTTGGATGCCGACCTGTGTAAAACCGTAGATGACATACACTATAGACGGCTCATCCTAGATCTGCACGTATGTTCCACAACCATCAGCTGATGTGAGATTGCTCCGGCTCGGCAAGAAGTTCACGGAAAATCGAATTCAAGAAAACTATTCTGTGTATTTTAATTTATTTTATTATTTTAATTTGATGTATTATTATTATTATTGTATTTTATTTTTTTTTAAGTAAATATAATCTACCCTATGTTATTTATTTCTTCTTCTTCTTCTTCTTTGGTCCTAAGCTGGCAGCTGGGGGAGACGGTTGGCCACGCAACTAGTATGCTGCTGTAGGTGCCGCAGGGTTTCGGACTTGCTCTGTGATGTTCTTCCATACCTTACGATCCATGGCGTCAGTCCTGGCCTGGTTAAGGTCGAGACGTCGGCTCTTCAAGTCATTTTCCACTTGCTTGGCCCACGTTTTCCTAGGCGCGGTCCGTTGGATGCTCCATTGGGTGGGTCGTTGTCTCCAAAGGAGTGTGGATGGTATTCTGTTTGTGCCCATTCTACATACGTGGCCAAACAATCTAAGCCTACGCTTCTGGATTTGGTCGGCAATGGTTGGTTGCTGTTGGCATCTGGCGCGGATGGTATCATTAGTGATGCGGTCGCGAAGAGAGATGCCCAAGATCTGCCGCAGGCATCGCATTTGGAATACCTCAAGTTTTTTCAAATCTAACTTGAGACAAATCCATGTTTCCGATCCGTAAAGAAGAATGGGCAGGATCAAAGTCCGGAATAGTCGGATTTTAGTCTTTGTGGAATGTTATTTATTTATCCTATGTTATATTTCCGGCGAGATGATATCTCTGCCGCTTCTTAATCCCTGGCTTAGTGCTATGAAGGGTTTTGTGAAATCTAGGTATCTGCGCGTATCTTTGCACCGTGTGCGTGCAGTGTGTAGACAAGTGATTTGTATGCTCTTCAACTTTTTAAAAATTTAAATGGTTTCTTCCCGTTTATCAAATCTAAACTTATATTAATAGATGCCTTATTGGATGTTCTTCTCGTCCCTCAACTTATGTTATGCAGATTGTCATCAGGTAACCTTTTATTTAAAAATTTTCCTATATGATATGTATATGTGTTAAGATACTCTGTCGGCTGCAGTGTGACACAAGGTCAAAGTTCTCAGATATAAAGACTTTATAGTCAACGGCAGGAAAACACAAGATCAAACATTCCTATTTTTGCAGGCATTAAGACTGTCAACCTACCTCCCTGCTAATAGCCTTACTTGGGGTTCTGGTGACCTTCCGATCTGAAGGCGATTATTAACGGAACACAATAGTTTATTCTGTCAATCGCAGCGGCCTTGTTTCCAATGCATTTTTCGGGAACAATTTCCTATACCCTAGCAGTGATTAACATTTATTAATTTGATTGCTTGCTGAACTATTTTACAGAGTAAGCTAACTGTGCTGTGTTAAATTATGCTAATTTAGATTAGTTATGGCCCTGAACATTAATTTGAATATGCAAATTCGCTACGCCCCTGGCGGTTTCAATAGGACCTATTGGAAAATTGGTAGATTTTGGTAGGACTAAAGTATAACAGCCCAAATATACCATTGATTGCTAATCTTTTGGCTACATACTCCTGATTTTCAAACTAAGACGTGATAACTGTTTTAAATGAATGCAAGAGAAAGCTCCAGTTCCCCAAGTGAGGAGGAACCCGATCCAGGATGCCCCCCTCCACAGACCACTGCTCTTAAGACCCCACTGAAGAGTGGCTATCTGTCACTAAAGAAAAAGAAAAAGAAACGTTACAAGAAGTGCAAGGAAGCAAAGATGGCCTATGCCACACTTTGTGCAGAACAACCAGTGCAGGATGAGGGGCATGTCAAACCTTTGGTGATTGATCAAGGTCCAGTTGATACGCCCCCTCGTGATTCGGTATCAAAAGAGGCCATGGCCTCAGCATCAGCCATTGCCACTGTTCCTGTTGCAGTTTCTCCATCTGCCACAGCTGCTGCATCTGCAGCCCCTGCTCTTCTCATAGCTCCTGCTCCTCAACTGCCAGCCAAAAGCACCACCCAAGTTCAAACTCCAACAGCCCTTGCAAATGCCATTGCAGCTGGGCTAAAACCCTCTACGAGATTGGGAATTCCCCCACCCAGCACTGAAATTGACAGTGGACCCATGATTGGGCCAGTGTCCCTACACCAAACAATCTCATTTCTCCACGGACATCTAATTGCATTCCTAAACAACGACTCAAATAGATTTACGAAAGTAGCTGGGAACCACATCCAGGAACTTTGGTCGAGCCTGCAGTCCATAACAACTGAGAAGCTAATAGAGAATGAAAGGCTAAAAGTAATAAATGATGAGCTCAGAACAAAAACCTCACTGCTGGAGAAAGTGATAAACACCTTTACTAAACTTCCAGCCTCTATCGACCATGAATGTGTAGCTGCCAAGGATCCCACCACCTCTGGACTTCCCATTGGAACCACATCCTATGCTGGAGCTGTCAAATCTGGCATACCTAGTTCTTCCATCCAACTCAAAGTGAGGACCCTACAGCCCCAGCCTGCAGAGAAGAGACAACAGCATCTCCTTCTTCTACGAGCAAGCGAAAACTCGGAATTAAAAACAAGCAGTGAGGTGAAAGAGTTGATACAGAACACCATCAGAAAGGAATATAAGAACCTAAAGATAAAGTCCCTCCGGCCAATCAGAAATAAAGGAGTGCTGCTGGAGACAGCTACCCAAGAGGACCTGAGGTCCATTTCAGCCAGTTGCTCTCTGTCCACAGCTGGAGTCGCCATAGCCCCACCAAAACTATCCAATCCATCCATCATAGTGACATACCTAAGGAACTGACAAACGAAGAGGTCCTAGAAGATCTGTTCCATAAGAACCTAGTAGACTATGGGTTTACATGGAATGAAGTGAAGACAGAGACCACCTTTAGATTCAACACCAAATCTAAGTCTAGTGCTACTGAACATAGAGTAATCAGCTTCAGTCCACGAATCTTTAAGCACATTCTCTCTTCAGATAGAATTTATTTAGGCTGCCAAGTTAAAAAATGCTTCCTTTGCCTTGGCTATGGGCATACCTCCCAGAGCTGTACCCATAATTCCCCATCTTTTGGTCACTGTGCCCGAAGTGGTTATGTGCATGTGGAGTGTCCGCATCATGAGGAAGAGCCCAGCTGTGTAAATGGCAAGAGGTGCCCCCGCCCCCATAACCACTCAGTCCGGGATACTGCATACCCGGAATATCAGAAGGCTCTAGAACTCGTACGGCTAAGGACCGCTGATGAATAGCCCCAATCCCATTCCTACAAGAACTAGAGGACGGGCTCCCCGGAATACTCCCTTTCCTCCAATGGATACAGTTGCCATGGACACACCCAGCCACCAATGCCTCAAAGTCATGCAAATCAATGGGCACAGGTCTCGTGCCGTTGCTGATGAGATTCGTCTGGCTGCTGAGTTGCATGCAGTGGATGCGATAGCAATCCAGGAGCCTTATGCTGCTAAAAACCATTCCAACCACACATCCAAAATCACCGGCTTCTCAATGCACACTCGAATAATCCAGCCTATCTTGGAGGACCCAAAGACTTGCATCTACGTTCTAAACAAGGATTTGGATGTCCTCGTAATACATGGCCTCTGCAATCCGCTTGCCACTTGTGTGCAGATCACATATGCCACACAGTCATTCTACCTGCTGTCCCTGTATTGTCCCCCGTCTGCTGATTTTAACAACTCACTTAACTTCCTGGAATATGCTCTTGACTTCCTCGGCTCAAAATCTCTCCTAGTTGCCTCTGATGTTAATGCCAAGTCTGAGTTCTGGTTTTGCCCTACTGCTGATGCCCGTGGATCACTTCTGGAGGACCTTGTCCTGAATAGAAACCTAACAATACACAATCAACCCAGTCCCTACACCACATACAGCAACTCTACAGGAGAATCAAACATTGATGTCACCATCTCCACTAGGGACATTGACCCCCTGGTCTCTGACTGGAAGGTTATCCCAGACTGGACCCTCAGCGACCATAGAGTCATACTTTTCTTCATAAACTTAGCCCCACTGAAAAAAGACAACCAGATAAGACTGCCTGCACTTGTGAGGTTCTCCACCAGAAATGTCGACTGGCAATCCTTTGAACGTTCTATTAAAGGAGACTTCCCTGAAAGTGATCCAAATCCTAATGAATCCATGCAAGCCAATGAATTGGTAACTGCTCTCCAGCAAGCAATCCTCAAAGCATCCTATAAATCCGCCAAAAAGAAAATATTCCTATCTATTGTCTCCACTTGGTGGACCAATGATCTCACTAGACTTCGGAGACTGGCAATGCGAACACGACGTTACTACCAGCGGCACCGGGACTGGGCACCCCCAGAAGTCGAACGGCTCTACAGTGACTACATCCAAAAGAAAAATAACTATATTAAAGCCATAGCAGCCAGGAAAAAAGCAACCTAGGTGAGCTTTGTTAAGGAAACTGGAAATTCCAACCACTGGGGTTTAGTGTGTAAAATAACAAGAGATAAATCCTTCACCCCTGAAATTTTTAACACTGTACAGGCTAACTCCCAGGAAACCTCCAACTGGTTTGATTCAGCCAACCTAATCCTTGACAGGTTGTTTCCTCCAGACAATGTTACTGAGGATCTCCCAGAACTTACAGCAATTAGAAGAGCAAATCGAAACTACGCCACCGAAAGCACAACGGATCCTTTCACCCTGGAAGAGCTGAATGCAGTATTACAGAAAATAAACCCAAACAAATGCCCTGGCCTAGACCAGATAGAGTATACCTTCATCTTTCGTCTGTTTAAACTAAGGCCGCTATACCTCCTGCTGTTGTACAATAAATGCCTCCAGGGAGGTATCTTTCCCAAGGACTGGAAAACTGCTCTTCTGTGCCTGATAAAGAAACCACACAAGCCACCTTCAGATCCTCGCTCCTTCCGTCCCATTGCACTCTTGGCAAATCTTGGGAAAATTCTCGAGCGTCTTATGGCCCTAAGAGTCTCGGCGCTTTTCCAGGCGAAAAATCTAATCTCTCCACATCAATATGGCTTCACACCAGGACGCTCCTGTGAAGAGGCCCTTTTTGACCTGGTATTACATATCGAAAACTCCGAAGCTAAGTTTGAATTGGCAATCTTTGTCGATTTTGAGGGAGTGTTCGACACTGTCTGGTGGGACAGCGCTTTGGAGCGCCTCCGGTCTGCCTCCTGTTTCCATCAATTATATAAATTTTTCCTTAGCTACTTCTCCGAAAGAACTGTTATCCTAAAATCTAAGTATCAACATGTCCTCAGGCCCATCTCTCGGGGATGCCCCCAGGGGTCGGTTTTGGGGCCTGTGGTGTGGAATATGGTTCTACAGGATTGGCTCTCCCGTTCTTTTGAGAACACCAAAGTTGTTGCCTTTGCCGATGACCTTACCATCATTGTGTCTGGAAAATCTAGGAGTGCCATTGAACATAACCCCTGACTTTTAGCCGTGAAGGGTATTGTGTACGGTATGTGCGTTTGTATGCAATAAAGAGTTCTTCTTCTATAATGCCAATCTGGTCCTATCTGATCTCTCCTCCTGGGCAGCATTCAACAAACTCCGTATTAACCCAAGTAAAACCAAAATGATGCTCTTTAAGCACAAGCTAGATCTCAGGCGTCCACCACAGGTTAAAATCTATGGAATCCGGCTACCCATAGTTACTGAAGCTACCATTCTTGGAGTGGTAATTGATCACAAACTGAGCTTCCTGCCACACCTCACCCATCTCAGATCAAAAGTCAAGAAGCTCTCTGGCTCCATTATTCGTATCTCCTTTAATGACTGGGGCCTTTCCAAGAGGACAATTCGTCTGTACTATAAAGCAGTCTTCCTTCCAATTGTCACATATGCAGCCGGTGCCTGGTTTCACCGAGTTGGCTTGGTCAAGATGAGAAACAGATTGAGTTCCATCCAACGTACAATGTTACTGGCTACCCTGAGAGTTTGCAGAACTGTTTCTACAGCAGCCATCCAAGTCATAGCTGGAACTCTTCCTCTGGGTTTGTATGCTGCTTACAGAGGACTAGTATTTAGAATCAAAAACAGCATCCCTACTAAGTTCCTTGACATCGAGCTTGATCTTGACACTGACCCAAAAGCTGAGAAAACCAGATGCTACAACGAGTTAGTGAACATCTGGCAGACCCGATGGGATACATCCCAGGTTCGAGGGGTTACTAGAAGATTCCTTCCTGATATAACCTTTACATCCTCTAATTTGGTCCAATCCTGGCTTTCCCTCACCATGGAGACTTCCTTCCTTGTTACTGGACATGGCTCTCTTAATGAAAAACTGCACCAACTTAGACCCAAGTAGCACTGAGGAGCCAAGGAAACCTGGAGGCACCTCCTTTTTGACTGTATTCTGTACGAAGACTTGAGACAAGATTTAGTGACCACCATCCCAATATCAGAAAACCAATTAGACCAGTTACTCCAAACCCCTGAACGTTTATTTGCTCTTCACAACTTTGCTATGGAAGTCTTTTCTCGAAGGAGGAGATCATATAGAGTGGTCAACACCCCTGGCATTGGGCCTGAAGTGGATTAGACAATGGTGTTTTTTTTTCCCCTCTCCTGCTCCTCCTTGCATTCTGTTTGGAGTCAGCCACTCCACACTTACTTTTATTATATATATATATATATTTTTTTTTTTATTTATTTATTTATTTATTATTAATTTTTTTATATATTTTTTTCTTTTCTTTTCTTTTTTTTTTCTTTTTTCCTTTCTTTTCTTTTTTTTTCTTTTGTTTTATTTATTTATTTTTCTTTTGTTTTATTTATTTATTATTATTTTTTTTCATTTATTCTTTGGTGTTTTTTTTTTTTCTTTTTCATTCTTTTTATCTGCCCCTCTGGAATGGGCCCCCAAAGGATCCTGACCTACCTGCTGGCAACATCATGTGGGTCAGAGTCTCTTTTGAGACAGTACGTGCATTACTGGGACTGGCCCACCTTCCCGTGGTGTGGACGAGTACCCAGAATCATCTGTCCAGGTGATTGATGCTTCTGGGTAGCCAAGTGGCCAGACACAACAACAGAAAACACACATAATACACACAAACCTACGTCACACACATCTGGCCCAATTGTAGTTGATACTGTTCTTCACAGAGATACGAGGCGGAGTTGAATAGATGTTCTAGGTGCCGCCCTTTACAAAAACACATGTCCACATGTCCACCTTACAATAGGGCGTCAGGTACCATGACGGCTAATAGGCCGGATGAACAAAGGGCACAACACATCACATAGCACATGAACCATACATTTTTTAAAAAAATCTCAGGCTTGCCCGAAACATAGAAAATACGCGGAGATGGGGGAAAGGAGCCGTTAGACGCTCAACACACCTTTCAATGGCTAGAACTTTACAATAGGTTCTAGCCACTGAAATCCCAGGAAAGTAGGTGCTGGACCAGCCAGAGTACTATATACGTAACAGTCAGCCGGCCTCCCCGTTGCGAAGTATAGGAACGTCTGGTTCCATTAGGGGCTCGGCGGCTAACAAGTCTGATGAACAAGGTTACAACATGCTACATACCACATGACCCATATACTATTAAATCCTTGGCTTGTCCGATACAGTGTACATACGCAGAGGTGGGAGAAATCCCAGGAGCCCTTAGACCCAATTATACCTATACCTATACCATACCTTACAATAAAGATCATATTTATTTATTTATTAATGTTGGAGGATAGCGTACACTTTTTTTTTAAATTTTTAATTACATTTTTAATGATCCCTCTCTCACTCCATTCCCTATCATCCAGATATTCAGTCTGTTGCATTTCTTTTTGATAGATACTTTCATGGGCACCAATCTTCTGAATTCCACCGCTATCTTCTAAACATACCGATCACGGTTTCAACTAATATACAGAAATTCGTATTCATAAGGCTGTCGTAAATTATACAAAATGATATAAGTTGCAAAGCCTTTCATTTTTGGGATCATCATCAAAAACGTCTGACTACTTTTTAACGTTTTAAAAACATTTATAATGATATCGGTTTCAGTAAATGTCAAAAAGTCACCTCGCACATCGTATTTTAATGACATTTTTCAAGAAAACTTCAGTTATTTTTAGAATAAATTTTTATTCTTTTATATTCGGGCTTGTGTCCATGAGTTCCTTGATAGAAAATAACGAAATACATAAAATTAATTTTTTTCTTCCATTTCTCACTTATATGAACATAAACACCAAAAGATTTTCATTCACCTGCAGAGCATGGAGACTTTTTTCAATACTGACTGCGAACAGTGAAAGCTCCCTAAGAAAAACAATATCGTTTTTCTTTGTTTAACAAGCTATTATTTCCTCTTTTCACTCGGTATTGGAACTCCTACATACCCGTGAGGCTCCTTTATGAGACTAGCGTTCACAAGAAGGACGTAAAACTTCTTTCGCAATATTTAAGAACGGTCAAAAAAAAACCATGTTAAGAGGTAATATCATCGAACTTCCTTGCGGTTTCTTGAGTGCCTTCAACAAAACATCTCCTCTGGATGATTTTTTGAAAAAAAAAAATTTTTAAATCTCTCTCTCTCCGTGTTTTCAGTAGCGTTTATTGCAATAGTGCAGTGCATATAAAAACTACTTCAGTAAAATTAAATGCAACAAGGTATCATATCTTTAAGAGTATAATAATCTATATAATATTGGTGTAAACACATCATAGACAACTCTTAAACAAAAAACTACGTTAGTAATTTGAATGACGCCCTTCAAACTACTAACGTAATTTTTTGTGTAAGAGTTGTCTATGGTGTGTTAACACCAATATTATATAGATTATTATACTCTTAAAGGTATGATACCTTGTTGCATTTAATTTTTACTTAAATATTATCACGTACACCTTCTGGCATCTCTCATATTGTGGGATTATCTTCGCATCTGGATTGCCATTATTGCAATACTAGGGCATATGCCCACCCACCGAAGAAGGACCAATTAAACCTTCCTCTTTCAGAAAGTCCCCTGACGAAGTTGCGCTGTTTCAAGGTATTTCCGGATATCGTAAGTTCTAGTATTAAGGGTTTTTTTTTTTTTTTTTTGCTGACCCTGCTAAAGTTTTCGGGGTGGAATTAAGTGCCTGCGGGCACGATTGTTTTTTTTTTTTCCCAAAATAAGTTTTTATATACATGAGAGGACCTTGGAATTTATTCTGGATGCAGAGTAGGAACCACGACAAGTGAGTGGGGGCTTAGTGAAATGTGTAAATTTATCCAGATTGCAGGGGTTTACTCTCCTGCCTTTAAGGAAATACCAGGTGGTTTGTAAAGACTGTGCGACAAGAGACACATTGCTGAGGGGCTTCCCGTTTGAAAACCAAGTGATACACCCTCATTTGGTAGGTAATATCACCATAGAACTGTATCTAGTTGAAATGCCGAATACATATCTGAAGAATTTATTAGAAGTTTATGGCAAAATCACAAAAATAGAAATGCATGCGTGGGAGGGCTTTCCAGAGTTATACACAGGAAAAGTCACAGTACAAATGGAAATAAGAAAGCCTGTCCCAAATATTATCTATGTAATGGGAAATCGACTACTTTTGAATTATAAAGGGGGTAGAGAAGAGATGTCTGAAATGCGGCAGTTTGGATCATTTAAGTGCGAATTGCACGAAAGGGCGTTGCTTTAATTGCAAAGAAGTGAGGCACATCAGTAGTGAATGCTACAAAGCATGCAATACATGTGGGGAGACAAGGCACAAAGTTGGTAGCTGCTCAGTTATATCATATGCAGATGCAATCAGAGGAGGGGAAGAAAGGGAGGATGAAGAGAACTTGAAAAAGGGAAACATGGTCATTTTAAGGCCACAGGGCTCCACACAAAAAAATGCTGTCAGCAGAACCAGAGAATTTAGCTATAGGAATAGAGGAGGAGAAAGGGTTTACAGATACAAGACAAGACACCCCTACTTTAATGGAAACAGAGGAAATAGCAAGAGCTCAGAAGAGGAGGGGAGAACAAAGACGAAGAAAGCCTAGGGGGAGAAGGTAAAAGAAAGAGGCAAATTGTGGAAAAGGGAAAGGACATAATGGAAGAGTTCACATGACTCTGAAGTAGAAGGGGAATTAGATGAGGGAAGTGACAAGTTACTGGTGGTGGAGCACTTAAAGAAACATGTGCCAATAGGATCAGAAACATTAACTGCCAAGTTAGTAGAATGGGAGCAGCGGCTAGGGAAACCTAGAATAGTGTAAGAGCACACTCAGGAAGGCAAAGTAGGCAACATTCAATTCATGTGGAGAGATATGTTTTTGGAAATTTAGTGGGACAGACGCTACTGGGAATAGTTCAGCAACTAAACAATTCCCGAATTTCATGGTTAGTTGGACATGAACAAGAGCTAGCTAGGATCCTGTATGCTTTGAGCATATCCCTGACACAATAGACACAATTTTTAAGGTAAAACGAATTGCATGATAATCATCGGCACTTGGAATATACGGGGCTTTGCCCAAGGGCAGGCTCAGCATCATGTATGGAAAAAGTATGTTATTACTAGGCGTAAAGATTTCATTCATTCAAGAAAGTCATTTTTTTAACAGCGTACAAGTGCGAAATTTCCAGAACAGATATAAATGTCTACGTTTCTGGGAATGCCAGGGGTGTAGGCATCATAGTCTTACCACCAATTATAGGAAAATTCTGCAATATTCAAAGGGACATAGAGGGGAGAATACTCTGTATCGACTGGACAGTAGGGTCGCACACAATAAGACTAATGAATGTGTACGCACCAAACACCGCTCCAGAGCGGAAGCAGATATTTAGTAGTTTGCATCTTTTTATGTTGGGGGCCCGATTGATTATACTAGGTAGAGACTGGAATTGTGTTTTAGACCCAGTTAAAGACAAGACAGGTACGGGGGATCCAACAGGGGGCTCCTTGGAGCTCAATAGTCTGTGCTCAAAGCACGACCTGATAGATGTATGGAGGAAAAAATATCCCATAAGTCATGGAGCAACATGGTCTAGGTGAACGGTAGGGACCCGCATTGACCGGTTATATGTCCCAAGCAAGATGGCAGACAAGATAAATCGGGTAAGACACATTAACATTTCTGGACCCCGCGCAATAACAGATTATAAATTAGTTATAATGGACTTTCCTTTAAGCTTAACTGTAGAACAGGGGAAGGGCACCTGGAGGTTAAAACCGGTGCTCTTGCAAGGTGACTCGCAGGATATTAAAAAAATAACGCATGATTTGAGAAATTCCAATTACTGGACAGAAGGAAGCTGGGCGGACTAGAAGAATGCAATAAAAGCAGTTTTTCAAAAATTTGCAAGGGAAAAGAATATGGAAATTAGGAGGGAGATTAGGAACTTCTGTGAAGTTCGGAGACTCTTAAAGTGTTGTCAGGATGGAGTGGGAGAAAGGGAAACACAAAAATAAATTCTGTTGCTATTAGAGAGGCAGGCAGAAAATGAAGCTGTCCAGATGCACATATGTTACAGAAAAGCAGATAAATCATCTGCTTCCTTTTTCAAGCAATTCAACAGATCACACAGAGACAGCAGTCTAATCCATCAGATACAGGAAGGCCCACACCAATATCAGAACACTGGTGACATTGTTAAGTGTTTTGCACGTGTTTATAAGCAAGCATATACAGCATTCAGAGGTCCAGCTTTACCAGAGAGCTGGGAAATACCAGGGTTTATGGCAGTTCATAGACAAGAACAGGATCAACCTGTCTCGTTGAGTGAACTGTCATTTGCCTTGGGAGAAATGAAAGGAGGTAAAGCGCCAGGTCCAGACGGACTAACAGTGGAGTTTTATAAAAAATACTGGAAGGAAATCGGGCCAGTCTTGGCCGTCATTTTCTCTAAATTTTTCTCAGAAGGGGTAGTCCCGGAAGGATTTATAGAAGCCCAAACCATATTCCTCAAAAAATAGAGTAAAACGGGGAAAGAAGTAGGCGAATGGAGGCCAGTATCTTTGCTCAATACAGATTATAAGCTGTATGCCAAAGTGCTAAACGCCCGGCTTAAAAGACACTTGGGGCACATTATAGGTTCCAATCAAACACATGCGATTCCAGAAAGATCCATGATGGCAAATATGTTGTTCCTAAAAGATTTACAAGGATATTGTAAACAGAAACAATACAGTATAGTGGTGGCTGCACTTGATTTAGCTAAGGCTTTCGATAAGCTTTCCCACGAGTACCTAAGAAGAGCCGACCGGGCTAGCCGAGTGGGTAAAGTACCTACCCGGCAACCCAAAGGTCGCGGGTTCGATTCCCCTCGGGCTTGGATCAAAGTATTGCAAAAACCTTGGGAGGTGCAATATGGCCACAGAAGCCGATGCGCCAACAACTACCAAATCAAAAAAAAAAAAAAAAAAAAACCTAAGAAGTTTGCTACACGCAGTTCGAATGGTTTCTTTACTAAGAACAGCTATCATGAGTCTGTACAAAGGGGCACTAACTACTCTTTTGTTTAATGGTTACAGCTCAGAGAAAATAAAACAGGAACGGGGGGGTTATACAGGGGTGCCCACTGAGCCCTGCACTATTTTCATTGGCATTAGAACCCATATTAAGGCAATTAGTTATCTCTAAAAACATCAGCGAGGTTCATTTTCCTGGCCCACACTCTGATTGCCAATATGTAGCACATTCGGATGACGTGATCCAAACTTTAGCTAACAGCATATCTCTATAAAGAATGCTGGATACTTTCAGCAATTTCAGTTTATCCAGTGGTCATTGTCTAAACAGAAGCAAGACCAAATGCCAACAGTGGGGAATTGAGGGGCCAGTGCAATTATCAGCAGGCCTTACGGTCTCAACAGCACCTATAACTATCCTGGGGGTACCTTTTGCAAAATGTCCAGCAGTATCGTCCCGGAAATTACTAGATTCTTGGGAGGATGCTCTGTCAGAGTGGAATCTAGGAATGTTATCTTTCTCCGGAAGGGTGTGTATTATGTGGACGATTTTGGTACCAATTTTGATGAACATAGTATCAATTACATCATTCAATTATTTCATGTAAAGAAAGTTAACTCGAAGATTATTTAAGTTTTTTTGGGACAGCAAGATGTGACGCAGCAGAGGCTATACTGCAAGAAGAGTGAGGGGGCTATGCAGTACCACGGTTAAAGTGGTTAAGGTGGGCATATGTGTTAAAGCACATTCAAACGGCCCTATGGGGAGCCCACGCAGCGGCTGCCTTAGTAAAATATAATATAGGGAGGTTTATTGAACTTTTAAGAATGAAACATACTGGCCCGACAGTAGAAATTATAACACCTTTTTTATAAACTAGTTATCAAACATTTACAAGAGCTATCTGCAGGGAGCCTGTACGTGGGAAACAAACTTAAAAGTTTCAGAGATATATTGGAAGTTGCCGGTGCCGCGCAGCTGGCTGAGACCGGATATGACTCAGATGTTCAGCAACCTACATCTCCATATAGGTTATGAGTCAAGAAAACACCTGGCATGGAGAATAATACACGAGCACTTGCTAGTGCAGATGAATAAAGCCAAATTTCGAGGGCATTGAGGCCGCCGTAGCCTAGTGGTCAGGCGCGCGGGTGCATAAGTACACGTACCTTGAGTGACCGGGGTTCAAGCCCGTGACTACTGAATACGGTGCTGTTTCTTGTATTCTGTCTATTTTGTGAACTCCTCTGACCGTTTCGTCGTTCCGGAGTATAAACAGAAAATTTATTTATTTTATATGAATGTTGAATGTTTTTTTCTGTAAGGCGCGTGAAACAGTGGAACATGCATTCTTCTCCTGTCCAGTCACCCAGCGCATCTGGCTCAGTGTACACAAAACAATGGGAATACCGCGCTTGACCAGGGAACAAGTACTATTCTTACAGATTCCGGCCCCGATTTCCAGAGCGATGCGCGTCCTGACATACCTCTTAAACGAAGGCAAATATCAGGCTTGGAAAATTAGGAAAAGAAAAGAAGGCCCCGCAGTGGAGGTGTCAAAATGCGCCCTTCGAATGATGCATGCCGCAATAAGAAGATTCTTAGTATTAGAATTGTTACAACTTGAAAAGCAAAAATTCTTACAATTATGGTGTTTCCCCGCACCTTTATGTTGGTTAATAGATGACAACATATATGTGCAGCTTAGGTGGTAATAATCAGTCTAGGTTAGGAGTGAACATATCAACTAGAT
Source organism: Mastigoproctus giganteus (assembly GCF_048544385.1). Lineage (NCBI taxonomy): Eukaryota > Metazoa > Arthropoda > Arachnida > Uropygi > Thelyphonidae > Mastigoproctus > Mastigoproctus giganteus. The sequence continues at coordinate 132,093,930 of NC_143577.1, read as the reverse complement.
TAGCTTAGTTGTTAGAGGAGAGGGACCAAGTCAGCTGCAGGCATTTGGCTTCTCTCCCGTATGTGCGGCGGCTCAGCTTTGAAAGCTGCATGAAATAAAAGGAGTGAGTAAGACGGGGACGACCCTAGAATCCATGTAGGACAAGCCTACTCCAGGCGGCCGCCAACTTGGTGGTCACATGGACTGGGCCTTCCTCGGAGTGTGTGTGTCAGTGGGAGAGTGAGCAGCCCAATTGGGTTGAGCAGCCCAGTTGGGCTATGCAAACATGAGCGGATAAGGGTGGCTGTCCCTTTCAGTTCATCAAGTTTTTTTTTTTTTTTTTTTTTTTTTTGAGCCATATAGGCCACTACGTAGTTCCAAAGCAGGACCCATATGGGGTCCTTATTGGGTTAATTTTACAGAAGTATCTGGAAACTGGAAAGCACGTCTGGTTTAACCAGAACGCTTATTTACCCCACTGATGAAGGCTAAAGAGCCAGATACGGCACCGGGGTGATAATTCAATCATTTTTGCAGGATTCTGATTGGGTAATAACAGTCCTCGGCAGTGGGGATACATTGCCTAGTCGGGGCATCGAGCTTTGAAATCGTGTGAAGTAAACTAATTATCCCTTTCATTTTTCTACGGCATCTTTTCCTCTCACTCTCTTACTTTCACTTTCCTACCTCTTTCTTCTTTGCTCAGTCTAATAGGGATGTTGAGGATGGCTGAGATCTTCATCCAATATTTTTTCAAAACGGTGCCGTCTGGGGGCCTGATTGGCCACTGAGTTTCCTTCAATAGGTAACAACAATCTTCTCTATTGGGGAAGCGTTGCTTATTCGAGGAATATATGAGCTTTGAGTGTGAGTTGAAGGAGCAACTGTCCCTTTCTTCCTTCTACATTTCCTTCCTCTACCTCTCCTACTATCACCTTCCTACATCTTCATCTCTTTTCTAAGTCTAATAGGGATAGTATGAGGATAACCGAGAATTTCATCCCATACTATATTTCAAAACGGTACCAGGGGGAGCCTTATGATGTCCGGGGTTTCCAAGAATAGGTAACAACAGTTTTCCGCACTGGGGAAGCGTTGCCTATTCCAGGAGTTTTGATTGGTGTGAGTTGAAGGAGTTACTGTCCTTTTCATTCTTCTACACAGTTTCTTTTCTTCTTACTATAACTTTCTCTCTCCTTTTTGGTTTTCTAAGTCCAATAGGGACAAGTGGATAGTAGAATTATTATCCCACACATATACAAGCAAGCCTTGAAACGGTACCGTCTTGGTGGCGGTGCCCACTGAGAATAAGTAACAATAGTCTTCTCTTTTAGTGAAGAGTTCTTAAAAAGATTCTGACAATGGAACTTGCTACTATAAATTGTTAAAAATACTTAGCCATGCATTAAAAAAGTTGAATTTCTCTTTCAAAGCGTGCGAGGTTGAAACAGCCCAATCCCTGAGCATGTTTCAACGTGGCAGCGATTTTTATTTACAAATAAAAAAATCAATCGCGGAAGAGAACAACAACGATGAATCAGAATTATTCTTGTGCATTAAGCAGCTCAGAATATTCCATTTACTTCCCCACCATCCACCCAAACCTTCACTGAAATCGAGACCACTGGTAAGTTATGCAAATAGAATTTTCGGTTTAATAAAAGTGAGATTCCAATAAAAATTAAGCCAAAGCTACCTTTGAGATAATATCTGCAACGTAAGCACACTTCATTCCCTGTCCGCCATCGTAACCAGTAATTCGATTAGTAACCTAATCTAACAACCTTCGTTGTTTTTTACGGCTGCGCCATTCGGAGAGTAGCGCCGTGTGATAAATGTAACAACAGAATCGATGCGTGTTCGTAAACTGCCTGGAAGGCAAGCAAGAATACGAGTTTTGTCGCGTTCGTAAAATAAAACTGATGCCCATAAAATTGTAACTACTCAGTGCCTGCAGTATATCTATATTTTTATGAAATAATCCTGTTTCTACATATATAGGTATCTTTTAGTGTTGAAGAAAACTACGATATTTTGGGAACTGGTTCAGATACGTCTCCTTTTTTTTATATCGCTGTCTTCTTGCTCCTTTCCTGGTGGCGATTTATTCATTAGTTTCCTCATTTGTATGCATACTTCGTCGAAATTTTTTTGTCGAAATTAAGGATTAATACCAGTTAATATTTTAACAACCGCTTCGTCAGTATTATAAACAAACCACCTTATTTAATCATTGGATCAAGTGGTTCAGGTAACAAATTCGCAAACACGTAGTAACCAACGAAATGTGTGATTTCGAGCATATGTAAATTAGTCTGCAGTAGTTTCTTTCTCTCTTTCTTTCTTTTTTTTTTTTTTTTTAATTTTTCCTTTTATCTGCCGAACAATTACGAGTAAATAGATTCCATCAAAGAAACTTACTGCAAAAAATGGTTAGAAAATAGTGTGTTTTGAACTTTTCATAACAGCCCACAGACGCCAAATAACACCCGTCATTTTCTTATTTTCTAATACTGAGGTAATGCAGGAGATGAGAAAGATTGATGAAGAGGAATACTGTATTCTAATACACAGTGTATCATATTGCACGCCAGGTGGGAAGGAGCAGCAGTGCGTAGCACACGCTTCTTGATTAGACCGGGGTTCGAGCCCGTCACCACCAAATACGGAGGATGCGGAAAGGTCAGGGAATGACCACCGCATATCCCGGAGCAATATGGCCTTAGTTGCTAATGCTCCTAAAAACCAAATAACAGCTACATCATATTGCATAGTTATAGGAGCCGCCTTCGAAAAACTTTTCGGCTTTCCTCGACCTTGGGTCAAATCCTGTCAGTCAAAACAAAATGTGTGATTTCGAGCATATGTCAATTAGTTTGCAGTAGTTTTTCTTTCTCCCTTTTTTTTTTTTTTTTTTTTTTTTTTAATTTTGCCTTTTATCTGCAGAACAATTACGAGTAAATAGATTCCATCAAAGAAACTTACTACAAAAAATGGTTGGTTTATCTGCAGCAACCAGAGTTAGAGATGGCGCGGTTTAATTTAGTGTGAGTGAGCCACAAGCGTATCCTAATATTAGAGGGAGATTTCAACCGAACCCTACAAAAATCTGAAAAAAAAAATCTATAAAAGAACCTTGAAGCATTAGAAATTATCTGCACCCCGTTCCAACCTCCTTAAACAATCTGGCCTTCCACAGAAGATTCACCAACTGTCCCAGAACTGCGGAACCTTGTGCACTGAGTGGACGGAAATCATGGGATACCTACATAGTAACGAGTAGGCCTATATTTTGCCTGAATAACGACCGTCACACGGCGAGGCATTGAGTCTACTAGTTCGCGAAAGCGTTTCACAGGTATTTTCATACGTGCGTGCTGCACTGCTGTCCATAATTCCATCGCATTCCTGTCTTCAATTCACCAGGATTTTAACGTTGACACTCGCCGGTCTTTGAACCAGTTCAATGCCTCAGAATATGCATTCTATGTACAGGCTGCCTGACTTCGTGCTACAGAATGCTCCGCTAAGAAGAAAATTAGCAAGCATACTACAGTTCCATGGTGGACAGCTGAACTTTCCACTCTGCGCAAAAAAGTACACAAAGCACGCAGAGACTTTCAACGGAGAAGGTACTGAATCAGAAGTCACCAGACTAAAAAATATCTATAAAGGCCAGCGGAACGAATACAAAAATACAATTTCAAAACAAAAACTTGCTTCCTGGCAACACTTAGTTCACTCCACAGGAAATTCTGATCCCTGGGGTCTATTATATAAAATTAGCAAAAACAAGTATCACTCTCATGAAGTGTACAACACTGTAGTGAACAAAAGCACAGAAACCACTAACTGCAATGACTCAGTTAAAGCCATCCTGGATCGCTTGCTTCCCCTGGACGATCTCACCACAGAAACTCCAGAACAAATATCTATTAGGAACAGCCACTCAACCTACCACCCCTCATATGCTACGGATCTCTTCACTCTTCCCGAGCTAAAGCTGGCCCTAAGCACAATAAATATCCATAAATGTCCGGGTTTAGATCTTGTGGAAAATGCTGTAATTATAAAATTTGCCGAAATCTTTCCAGAAATACTTCTATGTACAACAAATGTCTTACTGAGGAGATATTTCCTAATCTCTGGAAGGTAGCTCTGATCAAAATTATTCCCAATCCGGACAAAATTAAATCAGATCCCAAAGCATACAGACCCATCTCTCTTTTGGCAAACCTTGGCAAACTATTTGAAAGATTGTTAGCACCCAGAGTAGCAGATTTAATTGATGGTGAAAACTTAATGTCTCCATCCCAATTTGGCTTCAAGAAGGGAAAATCCTGTGAAGACGCCTTGGTCTCTTTAGTTAACCACATATCAGCTTCGAGGGCTAAATATGAAATGGCCATATTCATTGACTTCGAGGGAGCTTTCGATTCCCTCTGGTGGGAGAGCGGTCTCAATCGTCTTACCAAAGCCAAGTGCTCTCGGCAACTGTTCCAAGTTATTAGAAGCAACTTCCAAAATAGAATCATCCAAGTAATCTCGAAACAGCTTTGTTTGTTTGTTTGTTTGTTTTATGGCGCATTAGCATCTAAGGCCATAATGCGCCAAGTCAAAAAGATGTAGAATATAAAATTTAAATTATTTGTATATTATTTTAAAAGAATATACGATTTAAAACGTTTATGTAGTATAAAACGATAAAAATATTTTAGACTGAATTATTTAGATTAATAAGTTGTAAAAACTTAAAAATAGCTGACATATTGTCATTGTCGTTTAAAACCTGTCTGAGTGTATAAGGTTCAGACAGATGGCTAAAACATAAACGGCGGTCATTATAAAAGGATGGACATTCAATTAAAATATGACGGACTGTTAAAATGGTGTCACAATTTCTACACATAGGACGATCGTCTGCCCTCAGCAGATAGCGAAACTGAGGATAGCTGTATAGTGCTAAAGTCATGGAAAAATGTGCTCCAGTGTTTTGGATTTATTTGTGCGTTTTTAACGGCCCTTGAATTGTGAAAATAGGTGTCAGTTAAAATATTAAGTGTGGTGAGTTCAGGCGTTAAGTTTTGGAGGTAGGGGTTGTGTTTTTGGCAAGATATACTCGATTTTATTTTTTACAGGTTTCCAGATTGTGTTTCCTATAGTAATACATAGTCCCATAGAGTTAGCATTAGTCATTTAGCATTGTGAAATTTCCCATAGGTTTAACATGCCCCATAGACTTTACATGGGACAATATGGCTACCTAGATATAAACTTTGTTTACGTATCCAGGGATATCTCACAACAGGCCTAGAGACATCTATATGTGATATTCATCTAAAATTAACTGAATTATATTGGAAAATATTTGAATATCTAATGATTTCCTACGGAGAAAAATATTCCCATAGGTTAACATAGGATTTGCTGTGGGCTGGTTTTGGGCTAAAATTGTGAAATCTTTAATAATTAATATCTCCTTACCTATTGGGGTTGAGGAGCTCATCTTTGGTGGGATAAGTCTTGAGAAGATTACTTATTTTTTAGAATTTTTTCCAGCTCCATCTGGTGATTAGGAGCTGAGATACAGAAACGGAGTTTATTGAAAATCAAAACTTTTATGCAGATTTTTATCCATTACTTAACATAGGAAAATATATATATATTGACTCAGATTTTTTTTTCTTTAGAGGTGAGGTAAGTGTAATTAATAACAGGACAGTCAAGAAGAAGAGGATTTCATAAATAAAGATTTTTTATTACAGGAAGAAGAGGATTTTATTGGAATTTAAGGAAAATTTTTGGTACTGTTTTCTTTAAATTTAAATACATTATGGACACAGAAATTAATAGTGAGACTGTACGGGACTCAGATACAGAGGGAATTTTTACTGGTGAGTCTGGGGATAAACCAGAACCCCCTAAGAAACACAAGGGTAAAAATGTAGTCAAATCACTTAAGGGAAGTTCTAAGGGTGACAAGAGTAAGAACAAACGCAAAAAATCTGTTCCTACTGAGAAGGATCTAAGTAAAAATGATTCTGAGGGAGCTACCTCTTCTGATTCGGAGTCATCCTTGATTAAATCCCCAGAGGTGTTCAAAACATTAAAAGGTCGCAAGGTTCCCTTGACTCCTAGGGTTGTGGTTCATGGAGAAAGGGATATAAATAGTAATTCAGATAGAGACAATGTTGTTTGCCCCCCGAAGCTTATTGTGGATCCATCCGCTTCTGTGGAGCTTGAGGGAGTTGCAAAGGTTGCTTCTTCGAAGTCGCCTACTTCTGAAAAGAATCGGGGTATGGATGAGGTTCAGAGATGGGAGTCTTTGTTGAGTTCCCCATCTGATGATGATCCTGCTTCAGGACAGGTTTTGGAGGTCTTGGGAATTTGCTCTGCGGTATCTAAAATTAAAAAAGCTCTCACAGATTTTTTGTTTTCTGAATCCTGTGGGGTCACGGGAGCTGCTTCTAGTCGTATCTTGGGTTTTTGGGCGGACTTGGAGGCTGTGACCACAACTTTACTCGTAGATAATGAACGGCTCAAGGTTCATTCTGCTGACCTTGAGACCCGAGTTGAACTCTTTAATAATTTGGTGAAGACGCAAACTGTGGCTGGGAGTTTAAATCCCAGACCTAAAACGTTTGCAAAGGCTGTTGGAGATGGTTTGTCTGTGGCAGACGAACAGGTTTTGTTGAAATCAGCAGGGGATAGTGAGAGTACTCGCGGACCTCCTCGTAGAGCTCCTGAATCTCAGTCTGATCCTAATAATATTGTTATTTTTCGCCCTACTGAGGGTTCTGAGATTGATTCGAGTCAATGTGTTAAATCGACAGTGATTGAGGAGATTAAAAAAGAATACAAAAACATGAAAATTAAAAGTATTCGTCTCTTGAGAAATAAAGCAGTACTCTTGGAGACTACTTGCCAAGAAGATGTAAGTAAGATGACTGAGAATTTAACCTTTAAACATGCAGGATTGTCGGTTGAGAAACCAATATTTACCAATCCAACTGTTTTAATTTATGGAGTTCCTAAGGATTTTACCAAACAGGACATTTTGGAGGATTTGTACTACAAAAACTTTCAAGATTATAATGTCACTCAGGAGGAGGTTAATCAAGAAGTTTCATTTCGGTTCAGTTCGGGCTCTGGAACTAATGTCATAAACTGGATCATTGGATTCAGTCCACGTCTCTATAAATGTCTGTTTAAGAACAACAGAATCTTTTTGGGCTTTGGATCACACCGATTTAGAAAATTTACTGTGGTGGGCAAGTGTTTTCGTTGCCTTGGCTATGGTCATCCTTCGCAGAGTTGTTCACATAATACTGTGACATGTGGCCACTGTGCCAATAGTGGTCATATTTATGCAGAGTGTCCCAGCAAGGATAGTCCCCCTAAATGTATTAACTGTAAGAGGAGAGGTAGAGGTTATGATCATTCGGTGCGAGATAGTAAATGTCCAGAATATATCAGAGTTGTAGAGATGACAGATAGAAGAACATATAATGAGTAGTAATAATTATTTGCAATCTAACACAGAGATACTAAATTATCGTAAAGGATTAAAAGTTTTACAGATAAATGGACAGCGGTCTCGTGCTGTAGCCGACGAAATTAGAGTTGCTGCTTTTGAGGGAAAGTTTGACTTATTGTGCATACAGCGGAGCCTTATTATACGGCCCAAGTGGGAGGACTTGTATATAAGATTGTGGGATATCCGTTATCATGCAGAGTTCTTGCTGCTTCGGATGCTCCTCCAAAGTCTGCAATTGTGGTCCTAAATCGGGATATTGTGTTGACTGTCATTACTAGTGAATGTTCTGCAGATATTGTGTGTGTGCAGTGGTGGCGTTGAAGGACTTTTCTTTTTGTTTGATTTCTGCGTACTGTTCTCCTTCGGCGGACTTATCAGTTTGTTTGTATCATTTGGATAGCATTTGCTCGAGGTATGCTGAAGGTGGATTGGTATTGGCGGCGGATTTGAATGCTAAATCTCATTTTTGGCATAGCGGTGTTGTTGATTCACGTGGATCTCTTTTTGAGGATTTGATTCTATCACATAATTTAAGTGTGCAGAATTTGCCTGATAAGCCTTTTACTTATTCTACCTGTCACGGACAGTCTAATATAGATACGACTGTTGTTTCTTCTGGGTATGCTAAGAGAATATTGAATTGGGATGTGCAATCTGATTTGATCAACAGCGATCATAACGCTATTACTTTTTGTATTGCTCCTAACCCTATGAAGAGGGATTTTGGTATTGGAAATTTGAGAAGATTTTCTATGGAAAGAGTTAAATGGGATAAATTTGGGAATTATTTAAAATCGGTATATAATGAAGATTTTGTTTTATCTTTAAATTACTTGAATGCGGAAGAGTTGGTTGCTCACGTTGAATATCACTTATTCCAAGCTATGCTACATTGTGCTAAAAGAAAACAGTCTAAAGTGGTCCCGGTACCTTGGTGGTCTATAGAATTGTCTGCTTTGAGGGCCAGGGTGATGAGGGCTAGAAAATTGTTGCAGCGAGGTAGGCATTTGTCTAGACAGGATGTAGAGTTGCTTACTGAAAATTTTCGTTCCTTAAGACGACAGTATCACAGTGAAATTGCTCGCGCCAAGATGGAATGTTGGCAGAAATTGGTAAAGGAGGTGGGTAATTCAGACCCTTGGGGTCTGATTTACAGATTATCACGGGATAAATTTGTCCATGGTGAAGTCTACAATACTGTGGTGACACACGGGGTAGAGACTGAGGATTGGTATAGTACTGTTCAGCGGATAGTTGGGGAACTTTTTCCTGACGATGTGCCAAAATTGGATACAGATGATCAGGCTAGAATACGTCGAAATAACTTGGAATATGTCGGCTCGTCGGAGATAGGTTTGTTTTCGAGGTTGGAGCTTGGTATAGCTATTGAGAGGTTGAACACTAAAAAATGTCCAGGATTGGATTTGATTGAAAACAAAATACTATTGAAGTTTTTTGAGATTTGTCCAGATGTTTTGTTAAATATGTTTAATAAATGTTTGTTGGATCGAGTATTCCCTAGATCGTGGAAGGTGGCTCTTCTCAAGATTTTACATAAGCCGGGTAAGTCTCGTGGGAGTCCTCGAGCTTACAGACCGATTTCGCTTCTGTCTAACTTGGGTAAGCTGTTTGAAAGGTTATTGCTTCCTAGAATAATTGAGGTTTTGACTGCCGGTCATGCTATGTCGGATTTTCAGTTTGGCTTTAAGAAGGGTCATTCAACCGAGGAGGCGATACAGAAATTGATTAATTATGCGAAGTCTTCTCCTGAGAAGTATGTTTTGGTAGTCTTTGTAGATTTTGAGGGTGCTTTTGACACTGTGTGGTGGGAGAGCGTTTTGAATGTTTTGAAAAGGTCTGATTGTGATAGTAACCTATATGGAGTTATACGTTCATACTTTAGTGACAGACTGGTGAAAGTATGTGCAGGGCACTTGATGTTTAGTAAATATGTAGGTCGTGGATGTCCACAGGGATCCGTTTTGGGTCCAATATTTTGGAATGCCGTTCTGGACCAGTGGTTAAATAAGTCTCAAGCTATAAATTGCATACAAGTGGCATATGCTGACGATTTGATTGTGGGTGTCCCAGGTGGGTCTAGAACCGTGCTGGAGCACAGAATACAGGAAGTCCTGGAGGATCTCTCTAATTGGGCTACATTGAACAGATTGAAAATTTCATCTACTAAAACCAAATTCATGGTGTTCAAAAACCATTTTGATTATCGCCGCCCACCCAGAGTTGTGTTGGATGGGAAACAAATTCCCTTTGTGTCTAATATCAAGTATTTAGGAGTTATTATGGACGACAGGATGGGTTTTCACCTGCACGTTTCACATCTTAACGATAAAATAAAGAAGTTTATATGTTCAGTTATAAGAATTTCTAGGCGAGAGTGGGGACTCAGCAAAACAACTATGAGTTTGTATTACAAAACGATCTTTCTACCAGTTATCGCCTATGCTGATGGCGTGTGGCTGGAGGCTGTGCTTAAGAGCAGGACTCAACGTAAGTTAATGTCGCTGCAGCGATCAATGATGAATGCGATTTGAATGCGACCTATTTGAATGCGCCCTATTTGAATCTGACCTATTTGAATGCGCCAAGGACTGTGTCTACGGCTGCGCTACAAGTGATAGCTGGCTTGTTACCTCTGGATTTATACGTGGTATACCGAGGAATGATGTACGCGATGAGGAAGGGTATCCCTGCCCAATATCTAGGGTTGTCTTTAAATCTGACGGCTACAGTTAAGGAGGAGAAACTTCGTATTTGGACTGGTTTGGTTGGAATATGGAGAGCCAGATGGAGTTCTTCCGAGGTGGGAGCGATAACTAGAAAGATTATTCCAGTGGCAGATTTTGCTATCTCTAAGCAAGTGTCGTCGTGGTTTTGCCCCACTATGTATACCAGTTTTCTGCTGACAGGACACGGTTCGATCCGGGATAAATTGCACTCTAGAGGATTGGAGCCAGATCCATGGTGTTCTTGTGGAGCGATAGAGACTTGGCAACACATACTATTTTCTTGTCCTTACTATAAAGTAGAAAGGCATCTTTTGAAAGAACAAATATCTAATTTTGATGAAGATAATGTGCATACATTGGTGCAAGCAGTTGACAACTTTCAGGCCTTACAGGTGTTCGCAAATACTGTGTTTTCCAGAAGATGTATAATAAGAAACTTTTCAGACATTGAACTGGCCGTATACAACCAGAATCTTCAATGATTGCATCTGGGCTTGGGAACTTCAGACCTGGAAGCCTTTGGTCGGGTCTGGGGTTCCTCGGCATGTACCACTCTAGTGGTTGTTTTTTTTTTTTTTTTTTTTTTTTTGTTCAGTTCTTGGGTTTGGGCGGCCCAAGTCTGGACAGCTGGCACTCAACAGTATTGCACTTTCCCTGTTGAGTGTTGAATTGCGCTTTGGCGCTCCAGCTTTTAATATAGTAGCAGGTCCGGCTCCTCGTGCCGGGGACGGGCATCAGATTGTAGTTGAAAAGTCCAGCTGCTTTCTGATGGCAAAGTGACCTGACATAAACAACATACTACACTCACAAAAATATCTCTCGTATATATACTTTCATTCTTTCCTATACGAAAATCTATTTATTATGCACTAGATTTAGTATATGAACTTAATGTAATTTTCTCCCTCCTTTTTCTTTTCAAAATTAGGTTTTACTCTTCTTATTTCTTAGCTATCTTTTTATTTTTCAGGTCCAATTTACAGATTTTCTGTTGTAAAACTATTTAGGTGGAGATGGGCTTTTGCCTGGGAACCACCCTGACACAGTATACACACACACACACACACACACACACACACACACACACACACACACACACACACACACACACACACACACACACACACACACACACACACACACACACATCCTCAGCAGATAGCAATGTGTCAAGTGACAATGTCCTATGCGGAGCCGAGATAGAACAACTTCCTCTTTTCGGTTCCTGCGCAGACTAGACTGCCAATGTTCAATTACAGGCTTAATCTCATATAACTTGTTTGTAGTCTGTCCATGCCAAGAGTGTTGCCATTGGGATATCAGTTTCTTTCGAATTACTTGCCTGTAGTCTGTATAGGGGACTGACAGGCAAGAGTTAAATAGGTTCGCTGATTTGGCTGCGGAGTCTGCCAGATCATTTCCTGAGATCCCAATGTGGCCTGGGATCCAGCAGAAACGAACATCAAATTTGAATTCTGCTAGGGAATGCAGCTTCTGCTGTATCCGGGTCAGGACAGGATGAGGGTTGAACCTCATCGATGATAAAGCCTGCAATGAACTCAGAGAATCGGTATATATAATATATTTTTTGTGGTGGGTGGTTCATTGAGACAAATCATTGAGTAGCCTTTGGATACGAATACCGAATGGTATACGATCTAAGGCTAGCTCAACCGCATGCAGCTCTGCAGTGAACACACTGCATTCATTGGAGATCTGCTCAGATACCGTGGTGTCTGGAAAAACAGCTGCAGATCCGACAAACATATCTGACCTCGAGCCATCAGTGTAGATGGGCAAGAAGTCAGCATGATCCGATCGCTCAGCTAAAAAGAGCTGCAGGTATATGTTGGGTGATGTATTACCCTTTCTCCAGTTGTTAAGGGAGAAGTTGCAGTTTGGGACACGACATTCCAGGGTGGAAGAGGTTGCCCTGGTGATGGGGCAACATTGTCTAATGTGATGTTCAAATCATTGAGTAGCCTTTGGATACGAATACCGAATGGTTGATTGGCAGTCTGGCGAATGTTGTACAGATTTTCCCAACGTGGCTCAAAAACGGGTGTCCACGTCGGATGGTCTGGCAGCGATTTCAGTTTCAAAGCATACTGTAGAGACAACTGTTTCCTGCGAAGCGATAGCGAGGGCTCATTCGCTTCGACATAGAGGCTATGGACAGGAGAAGTTCGAAATGCTCCAGTGGCAATACGGATCGCCTGATGGTGGATGGGATCCAGCCATCGGAGTACGCTGAGTCTAGAGGATGCATATACCTGGCACCCGTAATCTATCTTAGATCGTACGAGTGCACGATAGAGGCGCATGAGGGTACATCGGTCAGCGCCCCAAGAATGTGAGGAGATTGCACGTAGGATATTCAAACCTCTCGTGCACTTCGCACGTAGTTGACGGATGTGTTCTAGAAAGGTCAGCTTTTTATCCAAGATAAGCCCCAAAAATCTAGTCTCAGGTACTACTGGGATGGCATTTTGTCCAAGCCTTAGTTCAGGTTCAGGGTGAAGATTGCGTTTTCTGCAAAAATGCATACAAACAGTCTTTTGTGGAGAGAACCTGAACCCGTTATTCGTTGCCCATGAGTTCAAATGGTCAATGGCACGTTGCAGTTGCCTCTCAATTACCCTCATGTTGCATTAATGACAAAATATGCTAAAATCGTCAACATAGAGGGCACAGTTTACAGTTGGAGGAAGTTGTTCTGTGATGGAATTCACTTTAATGGCAAAAAGTGTAACACTTAAAACGGATCCTTGAGGCACTCCCTCCTCTTGGCTAAAAGAGCGAGAGAGAGTAGATCCTACACGGACTTGGAAAGAACGGTGACATAAAAAGTTCTTAATAAAATTGGGGTGATTACCTCTAAGGCCGATGCTGTAGAGGTCTTTTAAAATTCCAAATCTCCAAGTTGTGTCATACGCTTTTTCCATATCGAAGAACACTGAGACCAGGTGTTCTCGTTTTAAGAAGGCATCTCGAATGGAAGTTTCGAGCCTGATTAAATGGTCCAAAGTTGACCTATTCCTGCGGAAGCCGCACTGAAATCTGGAGAGGAACCCATTAGCCTCCAAATACCAGATAAGGCGGGCATTTACCATTCTCTCCAGAATTTTGCACAGACAACTAGTCAGAGCAATAGGACGATAGTTCGTTGGGATTTTAGGATCCTTTCCTGGCTTAGGAAAGGCAAGCACGATTGCCTTACGCCAGGAATCCGGAAACTGCTCTTCTTTAAATATTCTGTTATATAGAAAAAGCAGTTGGTCCGTGGATTTTGCAGACAGATGTTTGACCATATCATAATGGATAAGATCTGGTCCGGCAGCACTTGCCTTGGTAAGAGTTAGAGCTGTTTCTAACTCTTCCGTGGTAAAGGGCCCGTTATAGGGATAAGACTTTTTTGATTTAAAGTTAATTGGCTGCTTTTCACATTTATCTTTCCAGACCAGAAATTCTGGGGAGTAAGCAGATGTTGACGAGATGGCAGAGAAGGTCTCCCCAAGTACATTGGCTATTGCAGTTGGGTCTGCAATAACGCATCCATTATACTCCAGGACCGATGAAGGGTGTGATGTATATTTACCCTTCATTTTCCGGATTTTGTCCCAGATAGCTTTACTGCTGGTTGACTGGGTAATGGTGGATGTAAAGCGGACCCACGATTCTTTTTGGCTCTGACGACGAATATATCGCGCTTTCGCGCGTGCACGTTTGAAGGCTAAGAGATTGGCTGTGGTAGGATATCGTCGGAATATCCCCCAAGCTTTATTTTGTGCCTTTTTTGCTGCTGTGCATTCAGTTTTCCACCAAGGTTTTGGAAATGGCGGAAACCGGTTAGATGTTTTCGGAATTGTAGCTGCAGCTGCATGGACAATTCTTTCTGTGATGTACGCCACTGCATCATTGATAGGCTCCCGACTGACTGTACTGATGTTAAAGTCTACCAGGTGTTGAAAGGTGTTCCAGTCAGCCTGATCAATCTTCCATCGCGGTAACCTAAAAGGTGAGCATGGCATCCCTTTAAGTAGGCTGGTTATCACGGGAAAGTGATCACTTCCATAAAGATTCTCCTCTACCTCCCAGTTGATTGAAGGAAGGAGAGAGGGGGAGCATATAGAGAGGTCGATAGCAGAGAACGTACGGGTAGGCATGTGGAAAAAGGTGTTACTTCCCACATTTAGGAGGGATAGGTCATTGTCATTGAGCATATGCTCTATGACACGTCCCCTTCTGTTAACATTTGCACTACCCCACAGGGTGTTATGTCCATTAAAATCGCCCAGGAGTAGTACAGGAGTAGGCAGCTGCACAATGAGATCATCAAGGTCTGTCTGGGAGATATCAGCCCCAGGTGGTAAATAAACTGAGCAGACTGTTATTAAAAAACCTACCGTAAGGCGAACCGCTACCGCTTCTATGTTGGTGTTGAGCACAATAGTTTGATATGGGGTATGGTTGCCCAGAATTATAGCAACACCCCCATGAGCAGGTCCACCCTCAGTTCTGTCCTTTCGAATGATAGTGGTGTTACGAAGCGAAGCGTTTTCATTTGCCTTCAGGTATGTCTCTTGTAAGCAAAAGCAGACTGGCTCGTGCTTTTTCAGAGGGCCTTGATGTCATCATTGTTTCGCCGGAACTCGAAACAGCAGTCTCTCTCAAGGACCATTTCAAGAGTATGCCCCCAGGGATCAGTTCTGGGACCCCTCTTCTGGAACATAGTTTTGGACAGCTGGCTCAAGCAAAAACCTGACAATATCGCTGCCTTCGCCTACGCCGATGATTTGGTTCTTCTAATTCCAGGTCGATCGCGTCTTCAACTAGAACAATCAGCCAATATAACTCTTTCTGAGCTAATCAAGTGGTCAAGTATAAATAAACTGCGAATATCTGCCACAAAAACAAAACTGATGGTTTTTAAGGGCAAGTTAGATTACAGAAGACCTCCAAATATAAAGATCGACGGAAAGAAAATCCCTTTTGTTCCTAAATTAAAACATCTTGGCGTAATTTTAGATGACAGGTTAACCTTCTCCTCTCATATTAATCACCTCGCCTCGAAGATTAAGAAGTTCACTGCACCAGTTATCCGAATTTCCAAATCGGACTGGGGACCAAATAGGAAGACTCTCTTACTATATTATAGAGAAGTATTCGTACCAATAACAACATATGCTTCGGAAGTCTGGTTTCATAGAGCCTTCAATGTTAAACTCCGTTCCAAGCTCATCTCCATTTAACGGATTATGCTGCTTGCCATGCTCCTGGCCTACAGGACAGTGTCCTCTGCTTCTCTGCAGGTCCTTGCTGGAGTCTTACCACTAGACCTGCATGTAATCTTCAAAGGACTATGCTATCGTCTAAAGCAGGGAGTTCCCGGCGAGATTCTCGGCATCTCATGCAACTGAACTGCTAATATCAAAGACGAGAAACGGAGAATCTGGAGTGAACTTATCAGTGTGTGGCAATCACGATGGGATTCCAGTACTACTGGTCAAGTCACCCGCTCTTTGGTTCCTGCAGTTAACTTCCTTCTCAACAAGAAGGTCCGCCAATGGTTTTCTCCCAGCCTAACAACATCGTATATACTTACTGGGCACGGCTCCATCAACTCCAAACTATTTAAATTTGGCTTGTCTGACACCAATCTCTGCTTGTGTGGTGTTGAGGAAACCTGGACGCACATTCTGTATCGCTGCAGCCTGTACCACGATGACAGCTCTACACTACAAGCTGCTGTCAGCAACTTCTCTGAAGGAAATAAAGTGGCGCTGTCTGAAAATTCTCAATCGTTCTCAGCTCTACAACAGTTCTGCTCTGCTGTTTTCACCAAAAGAAAGCAACTTTTCTCAAGTTTATCAACAACAAGGAACCAACCCAACACCTGCAATGTCTGTCGATATTTCTTAAAACTGAAACCGCCTGCCATCAACTTTTTTTTTTTTTTTTTATTTATTTAAGCTGGTACCCCAGTTTGGGCAGCTGTGGACACAGAATTAGCTAACACCCATTGGAATAGCACCACTTCCATTGGGTGCGGTTTTCGTTCTTCCTAGGACAGAAAAAGACGGCTGTCTTCTGGTTCCTGCAGTACATTAATACTTCTGATTAGTTGCGTGATGTGATTTGCTGTGTGAACATGATACATATTCATTACACCTATAACATTGTAGTTAACACGATTATATGTATATATCATTGTATGTATCATTATATATTGTATCATTATATGTATATATCATTGTATGTATCATTATATATTGTATCATTATATGTATATATCATTGTATGTATCATTATATATTGTATCATTATATGTATATATCATTGTATGTATCATTATATATTGTATCATTATATGTATCATATATATATATCATTGTATATATATCTACGTATGTACATAGCGGATTTGCCAGTTTCTGGCTAGTGGCCGCTTATTGTTTTGTTAATAAAGAAGACGAAAAATTCCTGGGTGGATCCAAAGCTCGAACAGACTTTCCACTGCTGTATCCCAAAAATACTCCAAAGGGTTCATGTCCGCTAAACAGGGAGGCCATTCCATGGTAGTAAAATCTTCGAACCATGTTCTAGTCACCACGGCTCTGCAGGAAGGACATTGTCCTTGCAGATCATCTGCATGAGGGATGCAGATGGTCTGCAAGGATGGACACGTAACTGGACCGTTCAGAGATGCGTCTAGACGTACCAGAGGTCCCAAAGTGTGGCAGTTCATCCAAGGTCCAGTGCCGACGTTCTTTCGCCCAGTTGAGGCATACAGTCCTGTGTCGTGGTGTTAGCAATGGGACTCTGGTGGGTTGGCTGCCCCCTTAGCCTATTGCGACTAATGATTGCCTGACGGCATTGGTGGACACGTTTCTGGCACCTCCCTCGTTGAAGTCGGCATAGTGTTAGGGTCGGGCGCCACCTGTGGTTTCCCACATCTGCACCATATGTACACTGTGAAGAAATACAGAACACTGTAAATGCCAGAAAAAGTGTAGTGTGTTGAATGTGTAGTTTTGTGTTGGGTTCTGTTGTGTGTCCTGGCATTTGGCCGCAGGGCCCCTGGTGGAACCCCACGTTGCCCGCACACACCACTAGGAGGTAGCCAGGCTGCCCATTATTCTCTGGCAGGTCTCCGTCAGGGTCGCCTGAGCTTTCTGAACGGAGACCAATTAAAAAATAATAATAATAATAAAAAAAAAATAAATAATAATAATAAAAAAAAATAAATAAAATTTTAAAAAATAAAATAAAATAAAATAAAATAAAATAATAATAAAAAAATAAATAAAATTTAAAAAAATAAAATAATAAATAAATAAATAAAAATTTAATTTAATTTTAAAAAAATAATAATAATAAAAAAACCAATGATGATAATAATAATAATAGAAAATAATAATAATAAAAAATATATATATAATAAAAAATAATAAAATAAAATAAAAAAATAATAAAAAATAATAATAAAATAAAATAAAAAATAAAATAAAATAAAATAAGTAAATAAAAAATAAAATAAAATAAGTAAATAAATAATAAAAATAAATAAAAAATAAGGTAGAGTGCAGCAATACAGGGTGTATTGGAAGAAGATGGGGGATGAAAGTAAGAGTAAGGGGATGTAGGTAAGGGCATCCCGTAAATTGACAGTGGAGCATATTCCCCACCAGGAGAAAAGGGGAGGGGATAACTCCAGAAGGGTAGAAAAACCACTCAGCGAGAGTGCTGAGTGTGACTTATATTTTGCGGTGGAGTGGTCAAGACCACTGGAGCCTACCAAACCATATGGAAAGTTAGCAGGTAATCCTACTTTGGATGTTCCAGGGTTAGCAAGTCGATGCTGGTAAAACAGTCAAGTACATATTTTTTATTTCAATTTGAGTAAGTTTCTATCACCAGGGATAGAAACCTTTACAGGTTTCTATCCCTGGCTTGAGTTGGTTGTAGAGTCCTGCGCCTAGAAAAGAGGTCCTGTGCGTACTCAGTTAATGATTTATAATATTGTTCTTCAGAAATTAGCAGGTGCTCCTGTCCTTGAGGTATGTGTTGTAGCCTGGTGTACAGTGTTCCTCGAAGATCGTTATAAATTGGGCAGTTATAAAGAAGATGGTCCCAATCTTCAATTTCTCCACATGTACAGTAGGGGTTATTGATGATTCCCAAGGTAGTCAACTCGGCAGTGATTTGCGCAACTGTCGCTCTTTGGTTAGTTAAAACAATGCGAGACAGACGTCGATGGCCATGTTCATCCACCACCTTTCTCCGCCCACAACGCAGTTCACGATGAGATGTTATTCCAGAAATGGCGTATTCCCGATACACTCTTGATACTGTCAAACGGAGATAGTGCAATTTCTGTACCACCTCTGCGATAGAGTGACCTATGCTTCGGGCACCCACTATCATCAATATCATCCCTCTTTCTTTCAAAGTCTGTTAACTCACGACGTTTATCCATACTGACATCGACTTACCGTCTACATGAATGCAGTAATGCAGTGTACCTATATATCCTATATACCTGCCAAGCGGTGGGCTCGTCCACTAGTGAAAGGGGTGACAGCATCGCGTTGCCCATGAACAAAGTGTCCCACGATTTTCTGTAGTTTCATTGTATCCTGTGCAATACGTATCTCTAATCACAAACTGACTCAAGCGATAATCTCCTTACCAATTTCAAAGGTTATTGAGAGAGCCGTGTACAACAAAAATAAAACAGTGATTAGGATGTGCAATCCAAAATACCTAAACATAGATCTTATGGTATATTATTCAATCTTTTCTTCACTGGTCCACACTGAACAATTTAGCATCGAATCATTTGGCTTCTTGGATTGCTAGACAGGCCCTCGCGTTTAGCGCGGTGTTTATGATTGCCTCCTCGAGACCGGAGGAACATTTCTACTTATTTTATTATTTTTGTCCCAAATTTTGACGTAGTTACTTTGATTTTATGGGATTGCATAGTTTTATAGCCAAAAATACATCTATATTTCGTCCAGCAAAACAGGCATGTTTTGCTGGACATTGGCGCCTCACAGCCTTAGTTGTTTTAGCGCATAAATCCCCCCCCCCCTCCTCAAACAACTACCAGATAGATATTTGCCATTGCTAGATAAGCAATAGCAAAAGTGTGTCACTGGGCAACATTCCAAACATTTTTGGAACAGTAGATTAGCACAAGCATTCGAGGATAAGCAGAAACATTTTACCTAGAAACATCGGCCTAAAATGATTACTATGTCGCTTTTCAAAGGAGAAATGAATGTGAAAGAATGCAAGAAATTGCTTTCAGATCTTTCATAAGAATTCAAAGCAATTTCATAAAACTTCACACAAGAGAAAAATTACAACTTTTTCAAGCACGCTTTTTTGATTTGACTAAAAGTGCCCTATCGATATTTGTAAATTTTACAAAATCGACCACATCAACTTTGTAAATTTTAATACTTGATTATGCGCATTTAGCTATGAATGGGCTGATACACTACACTACTTCATCATGTTGAGATTTCAATTCGACTTATTAAAATTGCCTCACTGTTAAATGTGGATATCACAGCTAGGACAATGGTCTCCTCCTTCCCGCACCGGGTGGAAAAGACCTGAGTTCGAATCCCGTAAATGACACGAGAAATTTTTAAGAATTTTTTTCATAACGTGCTTTAGTCGGTGCCAGGCAAGGGTTGCATGGTTTTTCCTCCTAGAAACTCCGGTTTTTCGTCCAGCAAACAGAAAATCGACCACAGAAAACACGCCATTTACAGATTTAATGTACAGCGCAATATGCCCTGAAACCCTACACTAAAACAAGCAACCCTGCTTAACAAGCCCACATTTTATCTAATATAAAGTGAAATTCCGTATTTATGTGTGTAATACAGCAACGGCCAAGTTGGTATATACACATATCTCTCAGTTCCTGCTCATTACATGCCAATTTCAATTTCCTCCCAATTTCTCCAATTCTTAGAGAAGTGCGTCTTGAAAGTTGTTGCCCCTCAAATCAGCGATCTAAAATATTAAGTAGTACCACGAAGATTTTGTCTACAGGCTTTTAACTCTGAAACCCTTTGTATGGGAACAAAGTTCAGACCTCCAAACTCTTTTACTGGATTCAAAGCTGCTTTAGACTCCGTAAAGATTAATTATCTTATGTGCCTCACTGACAACTACTACAGTTTTAATACGCACATGCCTGAGAAATTTGATCTCCAAGAGATTCCAAAGTAATCATTGATTCGCCAAGCACGTGGAAGTCGATATATATATATTTTTTTTTTTTTTTTTTTTTTTAATTTCAACTAAGTATATTTCATCTACCCATCTCTATTGTATCTGTAAATTGCGTGTGTTCTCTGGTCGATTTGCCTGTTTTACTGGACGAAAAACCCGAGTTCCCAGGAAAAAAAAACCATGCTATCTACACCTCAGACCGATTACCTCACCCACGGTGTGAAAAAGCCCATAAGCGATCCTCGCGTCATTGACGGAATTCAAACTCGGACCTTTTCCACCAGACGTGGGGAGGACGGTGACGATACCACTGTGTTACCAGCGCAGACTGTGGAAGTTGATATCCCCCAAGGAGGATCATTGTCGGCACTGCTGTTTTCTGCTATATTTCTACCAGTCATGAATGAGTTATCTGCATTTATAGCGTACGCTGACGATATTGTGTGTTACCTTCCGAGCACTGCTAATACTCACCAGGCACTCGCAACGATACATAACACTACACTTACAAAATTCATACACTTTTAAATCTCTGGCCTTTTACAGTAAACTGTTACACCCACAATGAAAACGCGGAGGTGGGAGAAACCCCTGGTGCGTTTGACACCAGTATACTTTACACTTGACTTTACACGCTCACCAGGCACTCAGATAGTATAGGAGAGGCCTTGCCTTCCCGCGGCTATGGACGAGTACCGGCAGTGGTTCTCCTGGTGAATCGCTGCTTCCAGATAGCCAAAAGGCCAAAACACAACACTACACTACAAAACACGCACACGCAAGCTCACAGACAATTTTTTTTTTCTGTTCTATCGCTTTCTGTGGTGGGGGATGAAAAACATTTTCCCCTCTCTCCCTGCTTCATTTTCTTTATCCCTTTTGAACCGGCACGGTACTTTATCCTGTGCGGGATGATTTTTTTTTTTTTTTTTTTTCCACGATACACACTGGCCTTACCTCAACAGAGTCTGTAAACACTGAACAGAGCAACGAGGTGGAGATGAAAATTTGTTCTAGGACCCGCCAAAACAAAAACAAGTACAAAAAAAAAAAAAAAAAAGTACTCACCAGAGACTGCAGATATCTTATCGCACTCCGCTATCTACAATAAGTATCTATCCTCTTACTGCAAATATACTGCATTCTTTGGCCTCGAACTGAATCCTGAAAAATCTAAATATGTCACTTTCTTTCCTATAGCACAAGCAAACCTCGATCCAGAATTCTCTCTATCCCCATCATTCAGTTAAATTCTTAGGGGTAGTAATGGACGAAATTTTGCCCTGAAAAGAACTGGTCCAGCAACTGCGCTGCGAGCGTTTTGGCGCATGAAACTGGACCTAGGTAGATCTCACAATTAAGAGACAATCCCAAAGTTCATCCTCTATTATTTCAGCTGTATCCTGGGATATGCCGTGAAAATTTGGTGTGCTGCAACAAGTCCAGCCTCAAGAAACTTTGGGGAAATTGGAGTCTAGAAACTGAGTGGTCAACACAGCAAAACACCGTTTTTGGGTTGGGATGTCCGAACAGTTTCACTTCTTGCGGTCGTCTGCTAACGGTGCTCGCGAGACTCATGCACAAACAAGTGACTGCCCTAATATCGAGTGAGCACGGACTACAAGTAGAACTACATTCACGGCGTCCGTGGCTCTGTCTAACTCTAACACTGTTCCATCGTCATGTCTACGGGGGTACCACTGTAATACCACTGAGTGCAAAGGTCCGGGTTCGAATCCGATCAATGATGTGAGGAATTCTATGGGCTTGTTTCACTCCATGACTCAGTTAGTCGGTCTCAGGTGTAGAATAGCATTAGTATGATGGAATAAAAGCAAGCACATTGGTGTTCAAAGAAAGTGCATCACCTAGGAATTTCACATTTCTAACCCTTTTTCGCGATAGTATGTTACATTAATGACTAGCATCACAAATAGAAATATAAACAAAAGATATTTATAAATAGTTAAAAGTAAAGCTAAATAATATTTGACAGGTGTTGTCAAAATATTCCAATATGAGCATTTGCAACCTTTATACAACAGTTTTGGTAAACACGCCAATTATGGCTGAAATGTTATCAGAAGCCCTCAATTTGCTTCAGTTTATCATTTTAAATGGAAAACAAAATGAAAAGTTCACCAAGTGCAAACTAATATTTAGTTCAACCGCCTCTGGCCCTGATGACAGCAGCACACCGTCGAGGCATTGACAAGATCAATTTCTGAAGATAATCAACTGATAGTTCGTGGTTCCAAACACGAATTATGAAATTTACGAAGGGTCTTTGGTTTATTTCTGGCAACTGCAGATTCCACACGATTCCAACAGTTCTCTATAGGATTCAGATCCGAGCTGTTTCCTGGCCGGCTAAGAGTTGTAAAGTCGTTATTCCAACCATTTTTTCAGGTGTAACAAATGTAAACTAAAATAACTACAAAAGTGCCGACTTAATTTTCGCCCGATTGACAAAGAGCAGAGGAGTCCTGAAAGATGCAGTTACTTTGCAAGTTGAAATAGTCTCTAATGGTTGGCAGCAATTTACCTTCCAATATAGCCAGGTATCCATTGGTATTTACGGAGCCTTTTATAAACTGCAGGTGCCCTACTCCGCGATACGAAATGCACCCCCATATCAGTTGGCTGGTAGGGAATTTCACTGTAGACAACATACAGTCTAGATAGTATTCTTCACCACGTTTATGGGGAATCGTTTGTGTCCCATCAGAGCCATGCAAGTTGAATTTTTTCTCATCCAAGAAAATAACTGCTCGGGAGTCCATTTGACACGCTCCCTACACCGCTCTAGGCGGCTAGCACAGTGGTATCGTCACTGTCCTCCCCACACCGGGTGGAAAAGGCCCGGGTTCGAATGCCGTCGATGACGCGAGGAACTTTATTGAGCTTTTTTTTAACTCCTTGGCTGAATTAGTCGGTCTCAGGTGTAGATAGCAAGGTTTTTCCCCAGAAACTGGGGTTGTTTTTCTTTTAGCAAAACAGACAAATCGGCCCTAGAACACACAGAATTAACAGACATAAGACACACAGCATGGCAGATGAATTTAATTATTCTGGCGGCCTAAATATATTAGTTAGTTAGCTCCCTACACCAAATTAATCGACCTTTTTTATTTTTTGTGTGAGGAGGGGCTTCTTCTTAGGACAACGGGCTAGAAGTCCATTTTTGAAGAAGCGTTTTCTGACTGTTACTGCACTTGCTACAACTCCTGTATGCAGCCCACAAATAAATAAATATTTTTTTCATTTCCTAATTAAAAATGTATACTCACTTTTACAGCCCACAAATAATTAATATTTTTTTTTATTTTTTAGCTGTAACCAATTAAAAATTATGGCTGAAACGAAACTAAACTTTGAAGAAAGGTAATTCATCCTGTGAAATCCTGTGAGTGGTACCGGTCAAAATGTGCAGAGGAACCACCATTTCCAAACAAGATTCATTGGAGTGATGACGCTATATTTAAGTTAAACGGCTCAATTAATCGCCCCAATTGCAGCTACTGGGCAACTGAGAACCCGTACGTTACGGAGATACGCCATGTGAACTTACCAGGGGTTACAGTGTGGTGTCGATTGTTAGCGTTGGGCCTAATTGCGCCATTCTTTTTTGACAACTCTGTAACTGGAACCGTTTATTTGAACCTGCTACAGGATTCCGTAATGACACGCATTCGCTAGATGTTTGCGGATGAGGAGGACTTTTATTTCCAGCAGGATAGAGCCCCTCTCCACAACCATCGTGATGTAAGGGCCTTTCTTGATGACAATTTGCCAAACAGATGGATTGGGGAGGTAGCATTGAATATCCCCCTCGTTCACCAGACCTCACGCCATTGGAATTTTTTTTTATAAGGATACCTAACAGATAATGTTTATCTGGCGAAAACGGCAACAATCGATGAAATGAAAGCAGAAATTGAAAGAGAATGCACCCCATATCTCAAATGAACTGTTTCATGATGTTTGGAACTCTGTTAAATTACGTTGTCATCAGTTGTCTGCAGCAAAATGGCTACCAGTTTGAACACTTGCGATAGCTCAAATTAGTTACACCTCTGTCCTCTTTAATTTGAATTATAAATTTTGGATGTATCTGAATTGAAACTGTATTAATAAATATTCAAAGTGTGTATACAACGCCCTGTGTGTATATATATATATATATATATATATATACACAGGGTGTCTCAAAAATACACGGCATAACTTCATTAATGAGTTCCTCATATATAGACCATAAAAATATTTTATATCAACATAGTTCCGGAAATACTTGAGTTATTAACCGTTAAGTGCATATCCGCTTGCTCCAATCAAGAGCAAGCGGATATGCACTTAATTGTACTGTTTGGCGGACAGCAATGCTCTGGAGGCCCGTCGTTTGTGCAACGAAAGGTTCCCAGAACGAAGATGTCCAGACAGGAAAACGTTTGAAGGTATCCATCGCCGCCTTTGTGAATATGGGACCTTTACACCTCGTGCTGCCGACAGAGGACGACCAAGATCTACGACTCCTGAAGTAGAGGAGGAGATTTTGGATGGTGTGCATGCCACTCCTGGAATCAGCACACGCAGAATAGCAATGCAACTGGCTGCTCATCGTTCGACTATTTGGAGAGTGTTTCGAGAATACCAACTGTATCCTTACCATCTGCAACGGGTACAGGCCCTGTCACCAGCAGTTACCCTGCGCGGGTAATGTTCTGCCAGTGGTTCTTGCAGCAGTGTGGTACAACTCCTCACTTTTCTGCCTTAGTGATATTCACAGATGAAGCGCAGTTCACACGAGACGGAATCCAAAACTTTCACAATCAGCATGTATGGGCTGAGGAAAACCCACATGCAATTCTTTCATCACATCACCAACAGCGGTTCAGCCTCAACATCTGGGTGGGTGTTTTTGGTGATAAATTATTTGGGCCCCATTTACACTTCCAAACAAACTCACAAGGCAGGCGTACAGAAACGTTTTGGAAAACAACATGTCTGATTCCTTGGACGACACGCCACAGATCACTCGTCAACAAGCACACTTCATGCACGATGGCGCTCCCGCACATTTCAGCCAACTAGCCCGCAATTACCTGAATCGAAGGTTTCCTGGTTGGTGGATAGGTAGAAGTGGACCAACTGCCTGGCTTCCATGCTCACTGATTTAAACCCACTAGCTTTCTTCTTGTGGGGCCATTTAAAGTCATTGGTCTATTCGACTCCGGTAGCTGATGTGAAAACTCTCCGCAATCAAATTGCGGCAGGTTGTGAGACAATACAAAACATGTCAGGAATTTGGCATCGTCTTCGCGAGTCCATGAGACGTCGATGTGAGGCCTGTATTCAGGCAGAAGGTGGACATTTTGAACAATTACTATGAGGTAATGTGAACAGTTAAGCGTCATAGACAGACCTTCAAAACTGGGAAACCAAACATTTCCGGAACTATGTTGATATAAAATATTTTTATTGTCTACATATGAGGAACTCATTCCTGAAGTTATGCCGTGTATTTTTGAGACACCCTGTATATATATATATATATATATATATATATATATATATATATATTTTTTTTTTTTTTTTAACACTAATTTTAAGCTAATATTCTATATTTGTTCAATTTTGAGCTGCGAACAATGCTGAGTTTATGCGGCGTTAATGCTACTGTAGGATGAACAATTAAACATTATACGCGCATCTCACAGGACATCCATAACTTAACATGAGTACTTACATAGTGTGCATAGTATTAGGGTCAGGCGCCCCCTGTGGTTTCCAACATCTGCGCCATATGCACACTGTGAAGAAATACAGAATTACTGTAAATGCCAGAAAAGTGTTCTGTGTTGAATACGTAGTTTTGCGTTGGGTTCTGTTGGGTGTCCTGGCATTTGGCTGTAGGGCCCCTGACGAAACCCCACGTTGCCCGCACACACCGCTAGACGGTAGCCAGGCTGCCCATTATTCTCTGGCTAGTCTCTGCAGGGTCGCCAAAGCTTCCTGACAGAGACCAATGTAAAAAAAAAAAAAAAAGAGTTAGAGCGGATGGGCATTAGAGTCAAGAAAAGGGGGTACAGGTAGAAATATGGGGGATGAAGAAGAAGGCACCCCCCAGGTACAATGGAATACATCCATCAGGCGAAAGTAAGGGATGGAAGTGGGACAAACGTTGCTGTGCAAGAGAGCACAAGCGTGATCGCCATTTGGCAGAATTTTTGCCCTTCTCATTCAGGTCCGGTCGTGATGTGAATTTCAGTGGTGATGTCATCCGGTGATCTGTGTCTAAGTCCGTAGGGATATAAATAGGAATGTAGCTGTGGTTGTCCTATACTGGATCTTCTTAGATTTGGTGGTGGTGTAGTCTCATTTGCTGGTAGGCTCGTGGTTATAGTTCCAAGAGGGGTCTTTGTGGATGGAATCACTTCACCTCTGGGGAGCTTGTTGGTAGTTACCTTGAAGACAACCCCCCAGGGATCCGAGTTGCCAAATGTAAAAACAAGGTCTTCCCACGATTTTCGTTTGCGCTTCCTAATTAATGCGGTGTAGCTATTCCGGACTTCCCTGTACTGCTGCCTGAGGGCTTCTACCTCAGCCTCTGGCCATGATCTCCGAGCGCGCTGGAATGTTTTTCGTCTGTGATTTACTTCACGTCTTAGGGCTTCTAGCTCAGGGCTCCACCAAGGAACTGAACCCAGTTTGGGGTTCTTCCTTTTGAGGGAGATGTTGCAGTCCAATGTGATCATGTCTGACAGCACGTTGATGTTTGTCTGGATTTAGTGCTTGGAAATCACTTATTTGAAGCCTGTGAGAGGAATCGGCCAGCACCTGCTTGAAGAGGTTCCAGTCTGCCTTGGCGAAGGCATATCTATGCATTATCTGCCTGATTATTGGTGAGCAAGCAATGGACTGTTTCAGCTGGAACGTAATGGCCCGATCGTCGGATGTTGTCCATGAGTCATGTACCGTCCAGTTCGAGATATATCGTGCCAGTGATCTGGGTGCAAGGGTCACATCGATTTTGGCCTCCCAAAGAGTACTGGAAAAGGTGGCTGGGTTGTTTGGTTGATTTATTACTGTGAGAGTGCAATTTGCAAGAAATTCCTCCAGTCGCTGGCCATTCCCACGTCGGTCTACAGTCTCACTGTGCCATAGCTGGGAGCGGCAATTAACATCAGAGCCGATTACGATTTTTGCGTTGGGAAGTTCTGCAAGGACTGTCTGCATATATCTGATTGTAGGTAGGGTGTCTTCCCCTGGCCTACAATACAGCGAGACGACATATAATTCTCCTAGAGGCGTAATAAGGTGCACACATGCACCCAGGCTAAGCAAAAGTGTACGATTTTCGTGACCGTAATATTAGGATTACGGACCGCTACAGCGTCCCATGGGGTATCTCCATCCACTTGGGCGATCTTGTAAGTTAGGGGGTAACCCCTGACCTCTTTATTATGTGTGTAGGGCTCTTGTATTAGGATAACGTCGATGTTCTCTTCGTCAGCTTTTTTCCTTATTTGGTCTACTACCGCTCGAGCACGCTGCGCGTTAATTTGTAAAAATTTAATCTCCTTGGTGTTATAGCATTTATGCGGCGTACCCATAATCGGATGGGGCCTGGTGTACGCTCTTGTAATATAGGCAGACAGGGCATTTATTATGCATGATTGAGTGGTCATGTTGCATTTTCTTTGCCTTGCAGTTTGCACAGACGGGCTCGGCGGCGGATTTATTACGGCATGTGTTGTATTTGTGCCCTTTTTCGGCATAGTGCCCGCAGGTTCGCTCAGTCTGTGTACATGTGTGTGTGTGTGTGTGTGTATGTGTGTGTGGTGTTGCTGAAGCGGCAGCACTTAAAACACTTGGGGCAGCCACATGCTCCTTAAAACGGTGGCTTCCTCATTGAATGTAAACTCTATTTTGTTTACTTATTTTTTGACATACTGATGGGGCAAGCTCGACTACCCAGTTGGTGGAATTTCCATTCCTAGATCTTGTTTTATATTTCGGGGTTATTAGTTGATCCATTTCCGCGTCCGGAAAGTCCTCCTGTATGTTTCTATAATAAATAAAACTTATGTTTCTATAATATAATTCCTCTATAAGTTCATCCTAGGTCAGGTCTTTGTTGACATAAATTATTATTGCCGGGCCTTTTTTTCTTGGAGTTTCAGCCACTAGTCCCAGCGACTGAATTTTTGGGTTACTGAGAATTTTGGCTAACCCTTCCTTTGTCTCCGTTTCTATAACTACTCCGGTGTTTCTGCGCTTGCGGATTGATTTAACCTTTGTGGTTTTCAGATCATCGTTTAACTTGGTGATTACAGTTGTTTTAATTCCCTCACTTGTCTTGGGGGCGTCATCTGTAGCAGGCTTTAGTATGACAAGATTTGGTTTCTGAAGTAAAACGGTTTCTTTCCTCGTTGTCATTTGTTTACTAGTGGTTGCCGATTTATCGGCAAATTTCCTCAGCGTGTCTGCGTAGGTTGGGACACGCTGTCGCATTTGGTTTGCCCTATCCATGAGAAAAGCTTCCAGTTTAGCGTTGGCCTTTTCTTGTTCCACGTGGGTGTTCATTAATATAGTCTTCATCTTTGTCCATATATTGAAAATCTCACTACGGAAGCCTGTTGTGATCTTGTTATTTGATTTGGCCATCAGGCTCTCCAGCTGCATATGCAACGTACGAATCTGTTCTGGGATGTTTCCTTCAGGAAGAGATGGATCTAGATTGGGGGTTGACTCTTGCTGTTGGTTTCCTTCTTTTGTGTTATCAGTTAGTGTGCCCGTTGCCACCTGCATGTCAGCATGGCTTTCTTTACCAAGCTGGCTGAGATATACCTGTTCATCAAACTGGGTGGAATACACCTGACTGTCACTGACGTGTCGCCATCTATTCCATTGCAATTATTATTATTATTATTTTAGAGTTGCCCATAATTAAATACATTAACCCGTGTTTGTGTCTGTAAATGGCGTATGTTCTATGGTTGATTTGCCTGTTTTGCTGGATGAAAAACCCCAGTTACTAGGGAGTAAAACCTTGCTATCTACGCCTGAGACCAACTAACTCAGCCACGGAGTGAAATAAGCCCATTAAAGTTCCTCGCGTCATCGACGGAATTCAAACCCAGGCCTTTTCCACCCGGTGTGGGGAGGACGGTGACGATACCACTGTGCTACACGAGCAGACATTCCATTGCAATGGGCAAGGTGGCGTTAAGTGGGAGTCAAGCAGCACTTTAGGGAAAGCGGCCAAGGCTGAGTGGGAAGGGCTCCCATGATCATTCGCCGGCTTCTTCCGGCAGCAGTATGCGACAAATTTCGCGCGTCTGAGCTTGATAGCTTTTTCAGGCTTAATTGGGAAAAGCCTGAGCAGCTCTGGCAGATTTGGAATTTGCATTTTGAACACTTAATATATACACTTTTCTTTAATTTATTGATTTCCTTTTTGCATAATTTGCAGATATCTGCATTTTTAGTACGAGGCTCTCCTTCCATAAGTAAGCAAATAAATGAAAACTACGTATTGGGCGCTCACACACTATTTAACCCTGTTAGTCACTGCTGCAGACAAAGCTTTCTCCAGATGCTTACGGGACCTCCTGATGTAGCGTGATTGCCGCAGGCAGGGAGGTGACACGAAACGGAGCAAGAGGGAGGGACACGTTACTGGTCAGCGAAGCACTTAGCTAGTGTCCACTAACTGCCATTATGCTGAATAAGAAATAACTACCGTACAATATAGCGTCCATCTTGGAGAAGTGCATTGTCGTTAAGCCAAAAAGAGAAATTAGTAAAATACTTATCTTTTGCTGGAGCAACGCTGCTGAAACTTCATGCACAAGTAGACAGGCATTCACTGATTGTTACTTTATCACTTGAAAATTCAGGCAATTAATATAATTCATCTAAATTACTTAAGATTAGGAGCACAAGATACACAAGGTATATTGCTAAGCGCTACCTGGCGGATCCGATTCATGAGTACTTACAAAGCAAAACTGTTATTGAGACCACAGAAACAGGTGGCACACCCGTTTCTGTGGTCTCAATAGCAGATAGATAGAGCAGATAGATAGCCATACTAAAAGAATGCCTGCCAAAGGCACTTTGGCAGGCATTCTTTTAGTATGGCTATCTAGCTGCTCAAAGCCGCCAAGGAAATAGCAAAGAGACAACCGTGTGAAAGAAAGTCACCTTCCTATTTTATATTTTTATTAACTTGATCTCATGTTAATAAAAATTGAACTAAATGGAACTATGGAGTTAACATGGAACTATAGACGATCCAACAACTGCTAGTACAACTACAGCTGCCGACCGGGCTAGCTGGGTGGGTAAAGTGCCTGCCTGGCAACCCTAAGTTGTAAGGTGTATTTAGTGTCAGACTGCACCAGGAGTTTCCCCCATCTCCTTGTTGCTTTCATTGTGGGTGTACCAGTTTGCTGGAAATGCCAGAGGTTTAAAAGTGTATAGATATTGTATATGTGTAGTGTCATGTACCATTGTTCATCTGGTCGTTTAGCCGCTGGACTCCTGCTGAGGCCCAACGTTGCCCCACCTTCGCTCCGTGGAGGCAGACCAGGAACCCAGTAGTTTTAGTTTCACTCTGGCAGGTCCTGCCACCTAATTTCCTGATATTTCAGAGGCTAGGACCCTAAAAAAAAAAAAAAAAAACGCGCGCGCTCTTTTATATGCACGTACGTACAGACAGATACATATATCCATCATCGTCCGTTTGATGATCGTTAGGTGTGGGGGGATAATCCTTGCATAATAAAGGCCGAAAGAATGGGCGAACTGGAATTTTGACATAATTAAGTTTTCGTGTGTGGGACATTCGTTAGCATAAAGATAGAGTGGGTGGGAGACTGAAGGCTGGGGGGGAGTTAAGGCAGAAATATGGGGATGATAGATAGACAGGCCCATGCCTCACCAGGAGAAAGTAGGGGCGCCAGGGGGACCGTCCCACCACCGGCGCAGGGGAGGGGGTGGAAAATCACCAGGCAAGGGAGCCCGGTGGGATCGCCAACAAGCGTCTGCAGGAAAACTATACAATGACCCTGTTGGTGGTGTCCAATCTGGTGTCATGTCCGAGTTGTCATCCTTGGGACCTGGGTCGCGTCCATGTTGGTTTATTTCCTAAGCTTTCCAGTTCTCAGGAGTGTGTCTTGTTCACATAGACCCAGCTGGTGGGGTGTCTAAGTTTGGTAGTCATCTCCATTTGTCTTTCATGGGACATGGATCCCGCCCATGTTAGTCTATTTTGGTATAGTTTGTTTCCTGAGTTTTCTAATTCTTGGGGGTGGGTCATTTCTGATGTCCCAGTCCTAGCGAGCTGAAGAACTGATGTTCTTTGGTTATAATCTTGGGAGGTGAATTATGGCCATAGAAGCCGATGCGCCAACAACTAAGAAAAAAAAAAAAAAAAAAAAAAACTAAAGCTAGCCAGTTAGTTAGGCCTTAATTACCGATAATACTTCCTGCCAAAAAAAAAAAAAATCTATTGGGATCTTCACCTAATATATATATTATATATATACATCGATGAGCCAAGACATAATGCCCAGCGAATCGTTATGCAAATCGAAGCAACTGCAGGTGAACTACGGCGCGTGCACGAGTCGGGGCACATGATGTAAGAAACACCTGAAAATCAGTGTTACTCTTTTTCTTCAGATGGGAAAGGCAGCGGACTTAAGAGGGGTTCACAAAAGCCAAATTGTAATTGCCAGACGACTCGGTTAGAGCATATCCGAAACGGCACGGCTAGTGGGATGCCCACGGTCGGTCGTGATTAGTACCTACCGAAAGTGGTTCGAGGAGGGGAAACCCACGAACCGCCGGCGAGGTGTTGGACGACCATGGCTCATCGAGGTGAGCAAAGGCTCTCCCGGATGGTATGTGGCAACAGAAGGGCCACTGTGGCGCACTCGCCGGTAATTGGAATGCTGGTGATGGGAGTAATGTGTCACAACACACAGTACATCGAAAGCTACTGAAAATGGGGCTGCGTACCCGCAGGCTGCTCCGAGTGCCCAATGTTAACCACAATTCACCGGCGACAGCGCCTACAATAGGCACGCGAGCATCGAAACTGAACCTTGAGTGATTGGAACAAGGTCGTCTGGTCCGATGAATCACGTTTCCTGTTGCACCATATGGACGTCTGTGAATATGTGCGTTGTTTACATGGGGAAGTGATGGCGCCTGGATGCACCGACAAATACAAGAACAGGATACAAAAACAAGCCGGTGGTAGCGGTGTCATGCTTTGGGCGATGTTCTGCTGGGATACCCTGGGTTCGGTCATTCATGTGCCGGGCACTCTGACCTACCACCTACCTCTACCTACGATTTTTTTTATTATTATTATTTTTTTTTTAATTTTATTTATTTATTATTTTTTCAATTATTATTATTTTATTTTATTATATTTATTTATTATTATTTTTTTTACTTTGCCTCACCCAAGTGAGAGGAAAAAACCTAGCGACTTACAAGGGCAAAAGAAGAAAACACCAAATATAGTGATACTGAGACCTATCGTGGACAGCTACCAATCAAGTGAGCAAATCAAACAAAAAGTCATAGACAATATGAAGGAAGACTTTCAAAACACCACGAGAAAGTCTATCTGAAAAACCAAGAACCCAGGGATCGTGATCGAGCCGGAGAGCGAGAAGAAGAAATAAAAGCAAATTGTTGTTATTGTTATTTGGAGCATTAGCAACTAAGGCCATATTGCTCCGTGGATATGCGGTGGTCATTCTTTGACCTTTCCGAATCCTCCGTATTTGGTGTTCATGGGCTCGAACCCCGGTCTAATCAAGAAGCGTGTGCTACGGACTGCTGCTCCTGCTCACCTGGCTACGGAGGCGCTTTAAATGAGGAAATAACCACATTAGGGCTAAAGGCAGAATTACCAAAAAAGAAAGGCCCATCTATACTAATATTTGATTTAGAGTATGACATGGATCCACAGCAATTAATGAATGAGATTTATAGAAAGAACTTACAGAGCCACTTACCACAGCTGGAACTCTCCGAGCTGATTTTTCCTAAGTTCAAAATAAAAGCAAAAAAACGGGAGGAGTAAATTGGACGGTGAAACTGGTGCCATCTGCATGGCAAATCTTAAACATAATTTATATAGAATGGAACAGCCTGAGATACCGGGAACATATACCAATTCCCAAGTGCTTTCGCTGCTGCAGATATGACCACACCACCTACCCGACCCCACTTCTTCCTATTTAACCTTCCATTCACAACACTTTCTCTTACACGGCGACTGTCCTACGTGCCCAAATTTAAATCACATCAAATTTTGCCGAACTTTTAGGCTCTCTAGAAATAGTGCTTTCAACATAAAGCCCCACGCAGTGCTTTCTAAATGCAATTTTACCTAAAACAACCGCGATCGCTCCAACCTTTACTTTAGGTCTTAGCCACCGAAATCCCAGGAAAGTAAGTGGCAGAACCTGCCAAAGTATAATTAGTCTCTTGGTACACCCGGACAGCGTCCCCGTCGCTAGGTATCGTAATGCTTCCCACTAGGGACCGGGCGGCCAACAGCCCAGATGAAAAACGAACACAACAAACTACATACCACATGGACAATACATTATTTTTAAACCTCTGATATAGACAGGGTACTGTCACTCGATACATAGGACATACGTGGAAGTGGGAGAAATGCCCGGAGCCGTCTGACCCTCAACATACCGATACCAAAACTTCTGGGCTTTCGACACCCTATGGTGGCCCAGGATTCTGGCCAGGTTCCAAAGGATAGGGATGCTGGATAATCTGTACAGGGGTATCCAAAGCGTGAATAAAATACTCACCAGAAGACTCAACAGAGCATGTCCGCAAGGCTCCGTATTAGGACCGCCATTATGGAACGTTGTTTTGGATGAGTTCATAAACAGAGACATTGTAGAGGCGTCTTCATAAGCCTTTGCAGACGACCTTATCCTGATGATATAGGCAAACAACAGAAATCAGCTGGAAAGAAAGGCAAATCACGCCCTACAAATTCTACAGGACTGGATCAATACCTACTTCCTTGGGGTCTCTGCAACAAAAGCACACTCCATTCTCCTCAAGAGTGCCCTAGATTATAAGAGACCCCCACAGATCAAGATTCACTGTGCTACACTGTGACTATCCAAAGTCCTAAAATACCTAGGAATAATCATGGACCCCGCTCTCTTCTTCAAAGCACACCTAAAATACATCAGGAAAAAGATACGGAGCTATACAGCCCTTGTTATCAGAGTTGCAAAAAGGCATTGTGGGGTTATATAACAAGACCCTCAAGCTCTTTTACAAAGCCGCCTTCGTGCCGATAGCCACGTATGCTTCAGGTGTATAGTACACCAATGTAACCATGGCGGTAAACCGTAGAATTCTCGATTTCATTCACAGAGCTATGCTGCTCGCCATAACCCGGGACTGCAGACAGTGAGTACTCACGCACTACAGGTGCTGGCTGGATCTCTACCATTGGAGATCGAGGTGGCTAGACGTGGATTCCTTCATGAACTCACCAAAGGGATTGCCTGCTCCTTCACTGGCTTTGTCGCGAGCCCTACTGCCTACTGCTCGACAGAGAAAAAGAAACTCACCACTCAACTTATCACCGAACGATTCTTCCCAAATGCCGACAAACTATACCCAACGGCACCGACATGGTTTACGCCGGGACTCTACTCAACCTTCCTGGTAACGGAACGTGGTGCCTTCAAGGCCCTGGGTATTACAGACGACCCAACCTGCTGCTGTGGAGAGTTGTAGAGCTGGCACCACCTTATTCATGAATGCCAGCTCTATGATGATCTCTGCTGTCAGCTCATTACCCGGATCACCTGCTTGCCCAGAGATAGAGAACAGCACTTCCTCGATTGAAGGCAAGAACATATAGCCTTCTCAGAGCTTGTCAAAGACCTGTACAGAAGAAGACGTGACGTGAACACGCACCAACCACATCATGACCGGTAGCGACATTAATAAGTAAAACGAACAAAGATCCACCGGGTAACTATGAAGACTGACAAAAGAACTAACAAAGGACGGACGGCTGCATGAGCTGAGCAGCCTAGCCCGGCTCTCTTTAACTCTCCTCCCTTGCAGAGGGGGACAGATATGTCACCTCGCCCCCCTACTACCGCATTCTCTGCCCTGGTACCATTTTGGCGGTCTGGGTACACAGTGTTCGTATTGCTTTGATCTTGCGTTTATTAGAGTGATTTTAGTGTTTCCAATAAGAGACTTCTTATTTGACCTGTGCAGTGACTACTGCTGACTGGTTTTGCCTCACTTTCACGCAGTCCGGGGTGGGCGACAAGGGGACTACGGTCGGCTAAGTAGGCCTTGATCGACGGACTTTTGTCGGTCAAAAGTGTTGTGTAGTGCGGGACTATCTTGGATTCGAACATTGTGTTTATAAGCCAAATAAATTAAATGCACTGTTTCAAA
Organism: Mastigoproctus giganteus; assembly: GCF_048544385.1. Taxonomy (NCBI): domain Eukaryota; kingdom Metazoa; phylum Arthropoda; class Arachnida; order Uropygi; family Thelyphonidae; genus Mastigoproctus; species Mastigoproctus giganteus. The sequence continues at coordinate 132,057,912 of NC_143577.1, read as the reverse complement.
AATTTGTCTGTATTATACAACCATGTCCACGAACAATAAGTTATCTTTAAAGACTTTGGACAGTGAGGCTATGGACGTTGCTTGTCCAGGCGGTTCTGGCTCTGCGGACGGTAGGGCTGGGACTGATTCGTCAGGCTCGACACAAGTTGTGCTCGAGAGAGTGGCTACTGACTTGGTGGATACTATGGATGGAGATACCTCCAGTGACTCGGCGGTTATTGAGTCTGTACAGAGAACTGCCGCGAAGCGGCTCAGACAGGACTTCAATAAAGGTGAAGGAAATCCACAAGAAAACTTCAAAGACATGAAAGTTGTGCGTCAGAGACTCCATGACTTTATATTTAATGACTAAAATAAGGTTAACAGAGCGGCTATGTACGCCATTCTTGGAATGTGGGATCAGCTGGAAGCAAAGGCTATCGAAGAACATAACGAAAACCAGTCGTTAAAGGCGATGTTGAAGAGTCAAAAAAAAAAAAAAAGAAATTATTAATTTAGGGTCGCCCGTAATTAAATGCATTAACCCGTATTTGTGTCTGTAAATTGCGTATTTTCTATGGTCGATTTGCCTGTTTTGCTGGACGAAAAAACCCCAGTTACTGGGGAGAAAAACCTTGCTATCTACGCCTGAGACAGACTAACTCAGCCACGGAGTGAAAAAAGCCCATTAAATTTCCTCACGTCATCGACGAGATTCGAACCCAGGCCTTTTCCACCCGGTGTGGGGAGGACGGTGACGATACCACTGTGCTACCCCGCAGACTATGTTGAAGAGTCAGTTCTCTCTCAGCGATGAGACAAAATCGTACGCGGATGTCGTACGAAACCAGACGAGTTCTATTCCAAAGAAGACGGAAGTGCACGCCGTTCTGATAAAATCGGATTCCAAGACTCTGAAGATCAGTGAATATGTAAGGCGGACCGTTTTACAAGCTGCAAAGCCTGTTCTGAAGAGTGTTAACGTCCGCGCAGAATGAGAACCGTTAAAGATAATGGAGTAGTACTGGAGGTTTCCAGTCAGGAAGATGCCCAAAAGTACTTAACTGTGAGACTATAAAGGCGAAGGGAATGAAGACTAAGGTCCCCCAAGGAGCCTGGTAAACGTCTCATCATCTACGATGTAGATGCTGATGTCGAAAAAGAAGATTTTCTTTCTGAGCTCTTTGAGCGAAATTTTAGTTCTCACAGTGTGAGTAGATCTCTGTTCCAGACGAGTACTATAATTAGGGCAGTGGAGAAAGTCATAAATAAGGACACTAAGAACTGGATCATCGAGGTTCCCACAGAGTTGCGGAATATCTTGATCGAGAAAGGCAGAGTGGTCTTTACTGCACTGGTCGTCTTACAAAGTCCGAGATATATACTTCACAGTGAATTGTTTCAAATGTCTTGCCTTCGGGCACCAAGCAAAGAACTGTAAATTCAAGGCTGTGTGTGGCCATTGTGCTGGGGAGGGTCACTTTCTTAAGGAGTGTCCAAAGCAGGCCGAGAAGCCTACCTGTGTGAACTGCTTGAAGCGCGGTGGTGCCTCTGATTATTCTGTTCGTAGTAGGGATTGCCGTATCTACAAGAACTACCTTGAGCAGATTAAAAGTAAGGTTGTTTATGGATAGTTTTCCATAGCAACTGCTCAACGAGTTCAGCTTCCTCTTGGTCAGTGCTCTTCCTCCTGCTCAGCAGACAGGGTGATGCTCTTTTCGAGTGTTGGTTTCTCCTTGTGTTGGCCGTTCATAGAGGTTGAAAGGCTCTGTTTACCATACAATGGTTGTATAAACATACATAGACCTGTAAATATGCGTGTTGTGCTTGGCACACTTTTGTAAGTAATGTTTATTCCCGCATGTTAGCGGATGTTAGCATTGTTTTGCAACTGCTTGTCGTTCCCTTTAATATGTTGATATGTAAATATGATGCAAATGCTTAATCGATGTACATAATAGTTGACTTCTAAATTTATTGTAAATTTTGATTGTGGGTTTGATCAAAGCAATCTGATCTTTACTTAAATAGTACAAAGTGTAAAATTTTAAAGGGTAGTAGCGACCTGCCTCCACTGGGCTAGGGATAGTAAACTTCCTTGCTGGTTTCCAGCAAGGAAGGCTAAATAGGTCCATGTAAATAGTTAAATTGCGTTCTTGAGCTTACTGCTCCGGAAACGCCTCAATGAGTGTACATATGATGATGATGATACCCCATTCTCTCTCTCTCTCTCTCTCTCTCTCTCTCTCTCTCTCTGGTGGGTCATACCCACTGCTCAACATGAGGACGTCTTTCCTATTCTCCCCATACTTCTGCCTATCTCATTCAGTCTTCAACCTTCCGACCGACTCTAACTTTTGCAACTGTGTACTTCAACCCACATCCAAATTTAACTCTACATCAAAATTCAAATCAATCTTTTAATCCTCACTTCACATATGAAATCATCTCATGGGGCACGACGAGTCAAGATAACCTTATGAGAATCAATTCAATTGTCAATAGATGTGTCCGTTCAATTTTGGTCCTCCCTGGAATGCATCGGTGACTTCGAGATATCAAGAAGCGAGACTCTTAAGCATCTACCAACTAGCATTAGCATTAATTAGCATTAGCATTAGTAGAGGTATTTGATGCAAGAAAGCAAGCATATGCAGCATCATGCAAAAAAAAAAAAAAAAAAAACACTTCCACTTCACCCTCTGTTCGTTCGAAATACCTGTCCAGCTGAGCCTTAAACTTATTTAGGCTATCAACATCTACAACAATAAATGGAAGTCTGTTCCACCAACCAACCACCCGCTGGATAAAGGCAAATTTCCGCACGCCTATCCTACATCTGTCTTTCCTCAATTTGAATTTATGCCCTCTCAGGTGATTTTTCTGAGCAAGAGGAAGAATCCCATCAGCATTGAGCATGCGCAAACCATTCAAGGCTTTATACACTTCTATCAGATCACCTCGCTGGTGACTAGTCTCCAGACACTGTAATTTGCAAAATTTAACCGTTTCTTCGTACGAGCACCCCCTTTGTTCCATTCACTAATCTTGTTGCCCTTCACTGTACTCGTTTCAGCAGCTCTACATCCTTCTTGAAATGAGGCCCCCATACCTGTATACAGTACTCAATGTGTGGCCTGACCATTGCCTTATACAAGGGAATAATCACCTCCTTATCCCTACTAGAAATATTCCTGTATATCATTGATAATACACCATGAGCTATTCTTGCAGCCCGTCTGCACTGCTCAGAGAACTTCATATCTGCCAGCACAACCACCCCCCAGGTCCCTTTCATTCTCTACCACTGTCAGTGTAGTACCACAGAACTGATACGTTGCTCTTGGGTTGCTGTTTCCCATATGTAGTACTTTACATTTGTAAATGTTAAACTTCATTTGCCACCTCCCAGCCCATCTGCTTAACCTTTCCAGATCGTGTTGCAGCAGCATAGTGTCAGTAGTGTCCTTGACAACCCTGCCAACCTTCGTATCGTCTGCAAACTTGGACATTAAGCTTGATATACCATCATCAATATCATTTCTAAATACAGAAAACAATCATGGACCCAACACAGAACCCTGCGGGGCTCCACTAGTAACATTAGTTCGCGATGAGTAGTGTCCATTGATTACCACTCTCTGTCTTCTCCCTCTCAACCACCCCCTTTATCCATAGCAGCAATTTGCCTCCAATGCCACACTGCTCCAATTCAATTTGTGCAGCAGTCTTCCATGTGCAACAGTATCAAAAACCTTTCTAAGATCCAAGTATATAATATCAAAGTTATTCCCTGCATCCAGTTCTTTTTGTGACTGCATCATAGTATCCAATCAAATTGGTCAGGCAAGACTTCCCCTTAACAAAACCATGCTGTGTCCAAGCTATAACTAAAGTCTTGTCTAGATGATCCTGCACTGCTTCTTTAACCAGTGCCTCCATTCATTTTCCTGGAACAGAAGTTAAACTCACAGGTCTATAATTACTTGTGTCAACCTTTGATCCTCCTGTGTGAATTGGGGTCACATTTGTACATCTCCAGTGTGTGGGTACCTCCCCTGAGTCCAAGGAAGCTCTCATAATTATGGCTAAGGGTTTGCTTACTTCCTTTGCTGCCTCCTTTAATATAACTGGATAGATCCCATCCACCCCAGGTGCCTTTCTTGTGTTTATCTTCGGGGGGGGGATATTCATGTGTTGTTGGGGCGGACCCCAGGGTTTCCCCCATTAGCCGCTATTACTCCTTGTGTTGAGGCTCACGCCAAGACCGGCCATTTGTATGTAGTGTGTTGGGTGTGTAAATGTTATGATGTGTTCTGTTGTTATGTAGTCGGCCGGTACCTGGCTCTTAGCAACAGGGAAGCAGCAACACCTGGTGACAGCATCCCACCCCCCATCCCCGCCACGTGGAGGCGGCCAGGATCTACTACCTTCATGCTAGTCTATACCGGAACAAAGTTCCAGGATAGGCAAAGTTAGGAGAAAAGGAAAATGGGAAAAAATAATAATAATAATAATAAATAAATAAATAAATAAATAGCTGGAAAAGTTAAGGGGTGGTGGGGAAGGAAAGAAGTGCAGCCGGGGGTCAGAGAAGGAACCCACCGTAATAAAAGGAAGTTAAGAGAAATTGAGAAAAGATAAAAGAGAGAAAAAAAAAAAAAAAAAGGTGGAGGCAATTTTCAGCCTTTGTAGAAGCCACATGTCGTGGTGCAATCCTATCCTAATTTAGGATTAGCAATTCCTATCCTGTGAGCAGGATTAGGAGATGTCGAGGCGCATCCTCAATAGATCCTTCAGCTTCAAGGGTAGCTCTTCCAACGTTGAAGATTTCTTTGGCACTCCCATCGTTTGATAGGAAATCCTCTTGGAGCAAAGGCATATCAGAACTCTACAACGGACCAGGAGAAGGTTCGGTAGTTGCAGCAAACCTTAATTTCATTGTTAGATAAGTATCCAATGGCATGGCACAGCTGAAGCACTAGAGTCAAACTATATACTATATACACTATTTACGATTTCTACCACAGTAGGTTCGTCACTCCAATCAATAAGGATTGAATTTCCATCACGATGTATCACCTCAAGTTCGTGAGACAAAATGCAGGAAGTAGCAGTTGAAGCTTCTTTGAAATATTGAAGTACAATATATTAATCAAATCTTTCTGGTAGCAGTTCTTTAGAAAGTCTACAAAGAGGATGTCAGTCCTTGTTCAAGTCTTCAGAGATAATGTCAGTCCTTGTACAAGTCTTCAGAGATAATTTCAGTCGTTGTTTATGTCTTTCTCTTGATCCGGATTCAGGCTGTCTCAGGGCAGCAGCTCTCGTTTCCTCTCGTCGTTTAAATGCTCATGTTGCAAATAAGTTAAAAGCTTCAAATGCAACTTGTGATTGGATCAGAAAAGGCTTATTCTCCCTGTCGTAGGAACCAGTAATGAGGTGTAGTTCATTCCGTAAGTCGGTATAATAGTGACACTCCAAAAGGATATGATCTGCGTCCTCTTCACCTCCACAGAGATAAAGAGGGGAAGGAGACACTCCAAGTTTATACAGCTTGCTATTGAGGCTGCCGTGACTTGACAAAAGGTATGTTCCATATAGTCCAGGAGCAAACCACAATAGTTCCTTTTTCCTGAATTCCCTTACATTCGGCAAATACTCTCTTGTCACCTTTCCCTTCGATACAGACCAGTCAGCCTGCCACTTATTAACATAAATAGTGCGCAATCTTTCCTTTTCAGTTGTTATTGGAACATTCAGGTCAAGTTCCACGTTATCAAGAGAAGTAGGATGTGCCTTTTTTAGGTGGTATCTCAAATATCTATACTGGACCTCATATTGTATTGGCATCCTTCCTGTCAGGAGCTGTAAAGCTGCAGTAGAAATTGTCCTACAAGCTCTGGATAACATAAGAAGGGCAGCACGCTGTGCTTGCAATAGCTGTTTGACAATGGCACACTTGGTTGCCCTACAACCCCAGGCGCCAGCGCCTTATGTGATGATGGGCAGAAATATACAGTTATAATACAATCTCAGTGAGTGACCTTTAAGGCCCCACTCTTGTCGTGTTACTTGTCTCAATCTAGATAATAATGACTTGCATTTTTCTTTAATGTATTTTGCATGGGGTATAAAACTCAAACCATCATCCAGAATAATTCCCAAGTATTTTGTGGTTGAACTGTATTTAATAGCTTGTCCTTTATATTTTATTTGAGGGGGACGGCCTCTGTCTAACCTGCCTTTAAGCAACATCTGGGACGTTTTGCTTGTAGATATCTGGAGTTTATGTTCGTCAGACCACACAGACAGCTCCTGCAGTACCCGGTTGGCAACATCTTCAAGAGACTTCCTGGAGTTTCCTTGGACCATGATGGTTAAGTCGTCTGCATATGAGATCATGGTTGTTGCATCAAAATGTTTATTTAACCAGGAGTCGAACACTAAGTTCCAGCACAGGGTCTCAAGAATAGACCCCTGGGGGCATCCTCTGGTAACTTTTCTTGACACTTGTATGGAACCACTCTTAATAACAAGCGAGCGCTGCGAAAAGTAGCTCATCAGCAATCGGTATACAGGTGAAGACACTTCGGCCTCCCGGAACCTCTCCAGGGCACTTTGCCACTAAATGGTGTCAAAGGCCCCTTTGAAGTCCACAAAGAGACCGAGCAGATATTTAGTCGTGGTTTCCCGCTATATTTCTAAAAGAGAAGCAATGGCATCTTCGGTTCCTCTACCCTTTGTAAAACCGAACTGTACAGGCGAAGAGAGTCCTTTCATAACATAGGTAGTCAGAAGTCGAATCGCAATAACGTTTTCAAGAGCCTTGCCCATAACTGGGAGCAAGGCAATAGGTCTATATGACAGCGGATCAGATTCTGGCTTCTTTGGATTTTTGAGAAGAATTTTTAAGTTAGCAACTTTCCAAATTACAGGGAAAATACCTTGATTAAGACAAGAGTTGAATAATGTTGCAATAACTAGAGGAACCGTTTTCCATACGCGCTTGAGCACTTCCACTTCAATGCCATCAAGTCCAGGACATTTGCCCGAACGCATGGACTGGATAGCAATATCAATCTCCTCAAAGGTAAAAGGGGGTTCAATAGGCGAGCCCGAGTAACAAGCGTTTTTCACTCTGATGTCTATCTGTTTTGGATCCGTGCATTCTTCTTCTTCTTGATAAGTAATGACATCTAGGATCCTATTCATGGTGGGTACCCAAGATATGGTTTCTTGATCATCAGTAGTTGTAACCGCTGCAAACACTTCACCTGTTGGAATTTTATTATTTATTAATCTGTAGACGAGACACCAGGGAGAACTGTTTCCCTGGGTGCTCACTAGTTGCTCCCACGAAGCTTTTTTCCTCTTGTAGATTTCCTGGTGATAGTTTCTACGGGCTTGTTTGCATCTGTTTTGCAAAAGTACAACCTCCAAAGTGGGACGAGATCTGTCTCTCTTCGCTTTCTGGAAATCTCTTCTTGCCTGTTTCGTCAATGATTTTAATTGTGTCAATTCTGGGGACCACCACGGTACATGGTAGGGCTTCCTTTTCCTATATCTCATGGACTGCCTACAAGCAGTAATAATTATGTTTTGAACTACTCGTGCCTGTTCATCTGCAGTGAGAGTAGTCAATTTTTCTATTTGGTCTTGTGTAAAGGAGTCTTTAAGTGAGGAATCAAATTTATCCCACTTTGCTTTCTTTGTGTGAAATCTTGGTATGTCGGTAGGATCAAATCTGGATCGCCTTTGATCACAGTTAAGTTGAAATGTCATGATGTTATGATCGCTGGTAGACCAACTAGTGTGCAACTTCCAGTTGGAAAGTCTCGGACTAATAGCAGAGGATGCGAGCGTAATGTCGATATGAGACGAACCCATATGTGTCACACACGTTGGTGGATGGCCAGGGGTGTTTAATATAGTTAAGCGGTGAGATAAGATTAGGTCTTCCATTAATTCACCCTTTCCATTTGTAGTTGCAGCACTCCACAGAGTAGACTCAGCATTTGCATCCATCATCACAATAACGTTCTTCCCATGTAGAATATTAAGTGTCAGTGTCATATCCAGGTAGTCCACAAATGGTTGTATACAGTCTCTGTATTGGGAGCATTGACAGATAATGAGATAGCGTAGACTTGGCCAAACTGGCCCTCCAGACACACACAGACAGCATGGGTGGAGCAGAGACTGGGAATTCTTGTAACTGTGAGACTTGGATCTAAGATGACAATTGCCGCCCAGATCCGACATCGGGTATTTCCACCTGTTCTAACCGTAGCTGGAATGGATTGTACTATTCTATAGAGAATGGGAAGACCCTTTAGAAGACCCTTATGTGAATAGGGCTCTTAAAGAGCCATAACCAGAATAAAATGTTCTTGCGACACTTTTATTAAGTCATTTCTGACTGCAATGGATTGTTGGCAATTTAGCTGCAAAAACCTGATTTCTGTTGATTGTTAAGTACTAGAAGTGTCGTCAATAAAATGAGCGAATTCGAACTGCTGGTTAAAACAAGTAACGCGGACATAATAGGGCTTACAGAGACGTGGTGCCACCCGGAAATTGGGGATGATGAGTTTCAGTACGGCTTGTATAATGTATTTAGGAAGGATAGGTTAGATAGAAGGGGTGGTGGGGTAATGCTTCTTATCAGAAGCAGCCTGAGTGCGACGATAGCTTTCCCGGATTCAGACGTTTCACATGCTAGTATAGAGTCTGTATGGTGTGAGATAGTTGGAAACAAAGGTATAATGCGAGTAGGAGTAATCTACAGACCAGGTGATTGTGAAGATTATGACAAAAGCCTCTACATGCAAATGGAATGGGCAAGTAAGCGTCAATGCCTTATTATGGGTGATTTCAATCTGCCTCTAATTGATTGGAGTAAATGGGAAGGAAACTCGACATGGGGAACAAAATTTTTAAATCAACTAGATGACTGTTATTTGTATCAACATGTCAGGGAAAATACTAGAGAAAAGAATATCCTAGACCTCATCATCACACATGAATCAGATGACATAACAGGGCTGACAGTAGAGGAACCAGTAGCAGGAAGTGATCACGGAGTTCTACGGTGGATGATGACGAGAGAGGTAGCAGAAGTAAAAGGCAAAGGAATGGGTTTTAATTTCAGAAAAGGAAATTATGATGCCTTAAGGTACTACATGGCCTCTATTAACTGGGTAGATATCGCGCAGAGAATGAATACGATTGAACTGTGGTACGCTTTTAAAACATTAATCACAGATGCCTTGAATGCGTATATACCATTAAAAAAATACTCCACGAGGAGGGTTCCAAGTTGGATGACTAGTGAAGTTGCCGCATTACTTGAGCAGAAAAAGGTGGCATGGAAAGGTTACAGAACAATAAAAAGTACTGAAGCCTATAACAGCTACAAGGTGATGTGTAATAGAGCCACAGAAAAGGTTCGACAGGCAAAGGCAGTTTATGAGAAATCATTAGCAAACAGAGCAAAGAGGGGGGATAAAGAATTCTTCACATATATAAATGCCAAGAAGAGCAGGACAAACCAGATCGGACCTTTATGTAAGGGAAAGGGGATAGTAATAAATACACCAGCTGCCGTTGCAGATGAACTCAACAGTTATTTTGCATCGATATTTACAAATGAAAAGCCTTTTGTGGCAAAGGGAAATTGTGGGAGCGAAGTTAAAAAATATGTAATTAATGATATTGAAATTTCGCAAGATTATTTAATGAAAAAACTTTCGAGCCTACAGACCAGTAAGGCTCCTGGAGTTGATGGAATATACCCTATAATCTTAAGAGAGGCGGCAAGCGAGTGCATTGAACCATTGAGGCTAATTATGCGAGCATCATTAGACTCTGGGAAGATTCCCTTGGATTGGAAAAGTGCAAATGTATCTCCCATACATAAGGGTGGCTCTAAAAGTGAAGTTGGAAATTATCGACCTGTCAGTCTGACTTCAGTAGTAGGGAAAATCATGGAGGCAATGATCAAGGGTGGAATTCAGGATCATTTGGATCGAATTGAAATTCTCAAGGATACTCAGCATGGTTTCGTAAAGGGAAAATCATGTTTAACAAATCTGGTTCGCTATTTCGAAAGGGTCACTCACGAGCTGGATTTAGGGAATAATTTCGACATTGTTTATTTAGATTTCAGCAAAGCTTTTGACTCAGTCCCACATGAGCGGTTGCTTTATAAGCTGGAACAGGTTGGAATCACTGGGAAAATCCTTAGATGGATAGAAGGATGGCTTCAGGGCAGGAGGCAGAGGGTTGTGATAAATGGCTATTCCTCAGATTGGGTTGATGTAAGAAGTGGGGTTCCCCAAGGATCAGTATTAGGACCACTGTTGTTTTTAATTTTCATAAACGACATTGATGAAGGGATAGAGGGCGTGATGTCTAAATTTGCAGATGATGTTAAAATTGGGAGAGTAGTTAATGATCACTGTCAAGCTGAGCTTCTTCAGAGAGACCTAGATAGACTTCAGGAATGGTCAGAAAAATGGCAGCTGTGCTTTAATCCAACAAAGTGTAAGGTATTACACCTGGGAAACAGTAATCCCAAAAAAACTTATTCACTTGGTGGAGTTCAACTAAAGCCAGTACTGGAGGAAAGGGACTTGGGTGTTACGATACGGTCAGACATGAAATTCTCTGAGCATTGTAAACAGGTTGCAAGGAAGGCCCATGGTGTCCTATCAATGATCTATCGAACTTTTGCAAGTAGAGATAGGGACGTGATAATCCCATTATATAAGGCTTATGTTAGACCACACTTGGAATACTGTGTTCAAGTATGGAGACCTCACCTGAAGAAAGACATCGAGCTTCTTGAAAGGGTGCAAAGAAGGGTAACTCGCCTGGTGAGATCGGCAAAAGGGCGTCCTTATGAAGAAAGACTTCGAATATGTGGGTTGCAGAGTTTGGAAACTAGACACCTTAGAGGAGATTTGATTGAGGTGTTTAAGGCTCTGAGAGGCATCAGTAAAATGAATGAGGACAAAATTTTCAAGATTATAAATGATGCTAGAACTAGGGGACATAAATTCAAGTTACGGGGGGAAATGTTTAGATTGGATTGCAGGAAGTTCTATTTTAGCCAGCGAGTTATAAATTACTGGAATAAGTTGCCTTCATGGGTGGTAGAGGCCGAGAGTTTGGGGAAATTCAAAGGTCATCTGGATAGTACTTTCGGGTAAGGGAAGCACATAGGATGATAGGTTTAATTTCCTTTTTATTTATTTTTTATTTTATTAATTATTATTATTTTGTTATTTATTTTTATTTTTTTGTTTTTATCATTGTTTTGTTCGGATTTATTTTTTTTTATTTTTAATTTTTTTTTGGCTGGTGCAGCATAAGCCATAGGCTTTCTTGCACCATGCGGCCGTTACTAATACTAATACTAAATACTAAATACTAGAATTAATACCTGATGTTGTGTTTCTATCCATAGAAAGTCTTTGAACGAACAGCATCGACAACTTTTAAGTACTCTTGGCATTTGGGATCTCTGAAGGAGTGGGCGCAGTTTTTCTTTCGTTTTTTACAGTTTGAACATTCAGCTGGTTTCTCCTTATTTGGGCAATCTATAAAGTTGTGACCGGTTAGACCACAGTGCCCACAGGTTTGTGCTTCTTGATGACATGATCTTACGCAGTGGCCATTTCCCAGGCATTTATAGCACCTGGGAACTATGGTATAATCCGTAACCGTGTGAGATGTCCACCCTAGATAAATTCTACGAGCAGACAAGAGAATCTTGCGAATCGAACCAGTGACTTCTAGAATCCAATTTATGCTGGACTTATTAGGTTTTGGCTTAGTTGGAAATCGAGGCTTAATTTGCTCTTTTACATCCTCAAGCGTAAATTCATAGTCTTTTAAATTTTTCTCATTGATATCTTCTATTATATCCTCAATTTTGGAGTCTTTGTGAACATCATAAATCGCAATAGTTGGGCCCAACTTTCTGGGCAATTCAGGTTTTAACCCACACTCTTGTAATTTGACACAGTTTTTGATCTTTTCAAGATCTTGAGGGGTCGCAGTTTCAATTAATACCCCGTTTGCCCGAATTTTCCGCATGTATTTAATTTTTACATCCTTTATGTCTGAGGTTAATTTAGCTTTAATCTCTTGTTTTACCTCCTCACTTGTAGCACAGGTGCTACTCTCCTGCGCCTTAATCAGAATTACGTGTTGCTGCTGTGTATGCTTATCCGCTATTGATCTCATGGTCTGAGTCGGAGTGTATAGCTGCGTGGCTTGTGCATATGTTAAAAATGGCTGAGAGAAACCAGGATGAGAATCCTTAGGTGTTTTATAATTCTTTTGTATTTTATTCAGCTGGAATTCTTTTTCATCCAGCTTAGTTTTAAGGCGTTCGTTCTCCATGATCACATTGATTAGTATCTGCTCCATGGCAGACCAGATGTCTTGTATTTCAGTGGTTACTTGTTTTGTTAGCCTGCCCCCTTCAGAAAGAATGGTAGAGAGGCCAGTTCTTAAGGAGAAAACTTGTTCCATATGAACCCCTAGCATTAAGTTGGATTGAGACTGGTCAGGAACAGAAACAGAATCTCCTAGGGCAGAGGAACTAAGATCCACTGAAGGCTGAGGCAATGCCTTTTCCAAGGGTGTGGGTAAGTTTTTGGGTAAGTTTTTGGCTAGGAATTTCCATTGTCGGTTCTTTACGAGTGGAAGCAGTCACTTTGGTCACATTATCACTTCCAGCAACAGTCTGTGCAGAGGAAAGTAATGGTGGGATACCATCCAAGGATTCATTTTGATGGTCCAATTCCATTTTATATTATTTTATATTAATGGTTCTTGAATTTAGTTGAGCTTAAGATTTTTTTTTTTTTTTTTTTTTAGATTTTAATGGTATCTATAGATGAGTTATAGGCTTTAATTATCTTCATTTATAAAAGAATTATGAACAACGATATTCAAGTAATACAGATGATACTATATTCAGGCTTGAGAATGTTGGCTCCCTTCAGTTGGGCAAGTTCCGCCAATCAGGTTGAGGCCTTAGGGTCACGTGACCATACAACAACAAAGGCTTTTGTTTTTATTCGTCGAAGAAGAAGCAATGGCTGCCTCCAGGTAACATAATTATTTTAGTCACTAATTCAATCTCCCGTAAAACCAAAATAAATATCTCTAGCATTACTAAAATCCTATATAGTTGGAACGGAGTTCAAGTATGGTCATCTTAGCAAGGTTTAGTCTAGTAGAGATTGTTACAAAGAGCATAGATTAACTTTAGCAACTACCAATGTCAATTAACGGCCGAATCTATATGGCGTTTCCATGTTGCAGATCGCCGGAACAAGCGACATGTAACAAGGAATTAAAAACTCTCATATCTTTTCAACGCCTTAGAAATTCGTCATGGAATTAAACGTATGTTGACTCAACGACACCTGGTGATCCTGATCGACACAAAATAAATCCAATTTGAGCGAATAAAAGCCACTAAAAATACTAAACTATACGGAACACTGAGTTCGGCAACCTTCCAATACTTGGTCAGCGCCACCTCTGTGTTTATCTTCAACAATTTCTCCTCCACTTTACTCTCAGTTATTAAAAAATTCTCTAGCTTACTGAATACACCTCTGACATTCCCCTCGCTGAATAACTCCTCATGTGTGAATGTCGATGCAAAATATTCATTTAGTTTGTTAGCTACCTGAGCAGGATCATCAACAGTTGACCCATCGATATCAAGCGGACCAATCTGATTCATTCCCTTCCTTCTAGAGTTTACATAAGTAAAGAACTCTTTGCTGTTTTTCTTTGCATCCCTTGCCAAAGATTTCTCGTAATCTGCCTTCGCCTGCCTAACCTCCTTTGTAACTTGTTTACAGATCAACTTGTATCTACCATAGGCTTCTGTGTCACGTGTTAATTTGTATGTATCCCATGCATTTTTCTTCTCTGCCATATGTCTCATTAGTTCATATGACATCCATTTAGGCCTAAACCTTGAATAATATTTCTTAGTTACTATGTAAAGCCTAGTAGTTTCCAAGATAAGTTCTTTGAGTGCTTCCCATTTTGAATTTGCTGTTGGCATCATCAGTTGGTCCCACTGTATAGAATTTAAATACTGTCTCAGTCCATCGTATTCGCCTTTACGAAAGCAATAACCCTTCCCTTTACCCCTAATGGTAGTTACCTCTTTGAGTAAATCCCACTTCAGCACACTGTGATCACTGCCTCCTAGTGGTTCATTTATCTGCAGATCCTTAATGCATGAAAAATCACTACTGATAATCAAATCAAGAGTATCACTCCCTCTAGTTGCCTTCCGAACATGCTGATGTAGAAAACAATCATCCAATAAATCCACAAAAGCTTTGCTAGTGTGTGAGTGACCAGCCCCCAAATTCCAGTCAATATCTGGGAAATTAAAATTCCCCATTATAAGACTCTCTGATTTACTGGCCCACTCTATTTCCCTGTACAGTTTCTTATTATACTCATCAGAGTCATTAGGCCTATAGCACACTCCTACTCTCAATTTTGATCTCCCAATGCTTATGTCACACCAAATTGACTCGACACTGCACTGTCCAGCGATGTCGACTGGCTTCACTTCCTTGGATTTTATGTGTTTCTTAACTAATAGCATAACCCCTCCTCCCTTCCTATCCTGTCTATCCTTTCTGTAGACGTTGTACCCCCAAATTCCAGTTCTGCCTTCCTTATGTCTGTGTGACACCACGTCTCTGAAATCCCAACAATATCTGCCTTTGATGTTTTGAGCAATACCTCAAATTCATCAAATTTATTTACTAAACTCCTAGAATTGGTGTACACGGAACTATACATGCACCTGTTTCCATTCTTACCTACCCTAACACAACCCATGTGTTTACTTGTACCGCAATGACTCCCAGCAGTCTCTGAAATATCCTGCATCTTGTTTTTCAGGCTTCTGCTCATTCCAATAGAAGCAGTGCAAGAATCTCTTTCACCTCTGCCAATGGCTACTGTTAATCTATTAGTCTTTGTCTCCCCCCAAGATACAAACTGATACAAAAAGCTGAGGCGGTCTTTGTGTACAATGCTTTGAAAACACCAAACTTTCCTCCTCTCTTCAGATAATTTTTTATAACAATAGAAGAAGAAGGAATAATTTAAGAAATGAAGCGAACCTGAAGGTTTCGCTTTTTAGAAAAGCCATAAGTCATAAAAATATAAAATACAGAGGCACAAAAACATGGAATAATCTTCCTGAAAACATCAAAAATGCCATTTCACTAAACAGGTTCAAGAAGCTCCTAACTGAACACATCACCAGGGATGTCTGATCTAAATCACCTTCCACTCAACTCCTGATCTTTCCACAATTCATACCAGTTTGGATATTATGTAAACATGTTGAAGGAATAGCTGACAAAATGCTTGTAACACTCTACGCAATTATTTCATAACTTTTTTTTTTTCATACTTGTTATTGTAAAAGTACTCACAATGTAATTATAAGTACTGTTGTTAACCACGCGACATGTGTGGTTGGTTTACGAAGCCTCTGGAATGGAATGAACAAACATGTCCGATTCATGATGTATCTGTTAAATAACACCTGTGTAATTTCAGGTCTGGTTTTATAGTTATCTTTTCAAAGGGATCACCTCCTAAAAATACTCTGGCTTATGTGTTCTCCCTCCCTTCTTGCTGTTATCTCCCAACAATTGTAACATAAAATAGGGATAAATAAATTATCAAATTATCAATTATCAACCCTTTTCGCCGACCGGGCTAGCCGGGTGAGTAAAATGCCTGCCTGGGAACCCAAAGGTCGCGGATTCGAATCCCGCCTCGGGCTTGGATAAAATTATCGAATAAACCTTGGAAGGTGCATTATGGCGACAGAAGCCGATGCGAAAACAAAAAAAAAAAAAAAATCAACCCTTTCGGCGCACTTCTAATAAAGCGATGCCCCATGCTTTTTTATTTTTTTGGGTCACTTTTCTTGCCACTGAACTCGAGAGGTATTAGAACCTATAATACTTTGTACCGTGCTTGGGTTGGAGGTTCACAACACGAAAAATGATATTCGTTGATATTAGACTTGACTTCTGTAGACTGTAATTTTCAGGAAATACGTATGAAGGAAGGTGGTTCCAGAAAACGGCAGTTGAATGAATAAATGATGAAAATGAAAAGTTGGTTCTGTGAGTTTGAAGTTGGACAGTAAATGGATGTTGACTGGTGGCGGCACGTGTTCGGAGTGTTTGGAAAGAGAGAGAGAGAGAGAGCGGGAATTATAGAAACCAATTCAGAAGAACAGTGCCCATGGAAGTAGAAGAGGCATGCAGCAGAAAGAGTACGTCTATGAGAAAGCGAGTGGAGAGACTCTGTTAGAGATGAATCACTAATTAACCTAACTATCCTCTTCTGAATGGAATCAAGAAGCCTGAGAGAGGTTTTGGTGTCATCACCCCAGATGTGGGAAAAATATTCCATGGCAGGCCGGATTTGCGATTTTTTGCAGAGTGAACAACTGTTTGGAAGAAAGGTAACACCGGGAATGAAAGAAAAAATCAAATTTTTAGATGCAGAGGAAGCAATTTATAATGTACTTGTGCCAAGAGAGATTAGAAGTCAGGGTAATCCCTAAAAGAGATTATATCATTTTGCCTAGAAATCGGAGTGTCACTAAAGATTAGCATAGGAGCAAAAGAATCCTTTTTGCGAGATATAAGACGAGACTGAGTTTTAAAGGTTGAAATGAACTAAGCTGTGTTTGCCCCACTGGAGAATTACCTGCAGATCGGCATTTAAGGAATTGATAGCAGATTTTCGAGAAGTTGAAGTTGATTGAACACGGCAAAGTTTCTCAAAATGGAAAGTGGAATGCAATGTGCTATCATCGGCAAAACTATGGATAGGATTTCCAGTCAATGGTAGAAGGTCATTAATATACAAGAGGAAAAGAGTGTGAGAAAAAACTGAACCTTGGGGGACACCGGCATTAGTGGTGAAGTTAGAAGACAGACAGCCATCTACCATCACCCTCAGTGAGCGATCAGAGAGAAAACTGGATAACCAATTACTAAAAACAGTTGGGAAACCATAAGATGGAAACATGTTTAGAAGACCTTTATGCCAAAGGCGATCGAAAGTCTTTGAGATGTCAAGAGCAACTACTTGTGTTTCACGGAACCTTTCCATTGAATTAGTCCATAAATGGGTAACATAAGCCAGAACATCACAAGTGGATCGACACGGGTGGAATCCATGCTGGCCATCATTGATCAGACGGAAGGTTTCTAGGTTGTTTAAGAGTTGATGGTTAATTGATTTATCCATTAGTTTAGAAAGAGTAGAAGTAATTGCAAATGGGACGATAATTGGATGGGTGGGATTTGTCACCCTTATTAGGAACTGGCTGGATATAAGCAAATTTCCGAGCAGAAGGAAAAACACCTTTGGAAAAGAAAGTGAAAAAAAGGCGGCAAAGAATAGGAGTAAGTTCAGGAGCACAGGTTTTGAGAACAAGTGGAGAAATACCATCAGGACCTGGTGCTTTCCTAGCATCAAGATTCGTCAAAATCCTTTATCCTTGGCTAAAGTGACAACAGAACCAACAGGTTTGGACAGAGGTGGGAGTAGAGATGGGCAAAACTTGCGCCCAATAGCTTTGGCAAGGGACCAGAATGCTCGGCTACCATTTGAGCAAGAAGCAAGTTTTCTACTCTTAGCCTGTTCAAACTGTAGTTTGGACTGATTAATAACTGCTTTACAATTGTTGCGAGCTTTGGTGTAGGCAGAAAATGAAATTGAAGAATTACAAACAAGCCAATTACGATATGCAACATTCTTCTCTTGAAGAGCCTTAGCACATTTATTGGAAAACCAAGGTTTATTTAAAGCACGAGATTTTGAAGTGGAGTGTGGGATAGAGGATTCCATTCCTGAAAGAATAATTTCGCTGACACGATCTGAGAAAACGTTGACATCAGAAGTTTTGAAACAGTAATCCGCCCAAGGAAAAGAAGAAAAGCAATCTCGCAGGTCATCCCCCTTTGCATTCTTGTAATGCCAAACAACACGAGGTTGGGAATAGCCATGAGATAAAGGCTCCATTAGAGAAGAGACAATCACCAAGTTGTGATCTGAAGTGCCTAAAGGACCTCTCACTTCGATCGTGTACTTAGAAGGATTGTTTGTGAGAAAAAGATCAAGCGTGTTGGCTGTGTGGATTAGGATTTTGTCCGGTATTCTTGTAGGTAAATGAACAATCTGTGTCAGGTCATTAGTAATTGCAAACGCCTCAGCATCTCGACCAGCTGAGTCGGTGTGACTATTAAATGGAAGCCAGTTGGAGATCGAACATTAAAATCACAAAGGAAAATTACCTCACTGTTAGGAAAGTTGGACTAGAGGAAGTCAAAGAGCTCCAAGTGATTAGTGGAATTGGGAGAACTGTACAGACAACATATGAATTCGACACAATGAGGTAGAGAGATTTTAAGCCAGAGAACATCGAAGAGAGTAGATTCCAAATTACCAATTCTCTGACAAAGAATATCAGAACGGACATATGCACAAGTACCACCTTTGAGGCGAAAGGAATCTTACAGCGAATAATTTGGGCATCTGAGATGAGCAGTAATTGAATCAACCGATAACTGAGATTCTGTCAGAAAAAGTACATAGGGTTTGGCTGACTGCAAGTGGAAATGGACATCGTTAAAATTAGAACTGAGACCACGTATATTGGTGAAATGAATTAGGAAGTGCTAGCGAGGTTTAGATCTTTTCACAGATAAGTTTGCTCTATTAGTTTGACAATTCATGATATATTCAATAGTAAGAAAAAGTGAGTGAGACATGCTGTATGAAGTAATGAAATTTTTGGATATGGCCTACGAATGGTAAGAATATACCCAGATCCTTGACATAACGTGGCATGGACAATGCTTCCTGCATACACACTACTCGGACTCCCTCCAGTCATTATCTGGCAGAGTAGAGGTAGCAAGATTATACACTAGCTGATCCGGAATCCTCCTAGAGAGTTACCAATATATAAGGTATAAGGTATGTTAGTGTCTAACCGCTCCTGGGATTTCTCCCATCTCCGCGGGTGTACATTGTATCGGGGCCAGAGATTTGAAGTGTGTGGGGGTCCTGTGCTGTATATTGTGTTGTGCCTTTGTTCCTCCGGTCTATTAGCCGCTGAGCCCCTATTGGAACCCGACGTTACCACACCATGCCACGTTGAGGCTGACCGGGTGTACCACAGTAGCTAGAGTACTCTGGCGGGTCCTGCCACCTACTTTCCTGGGATTTCAGTGGCTAGGACCAGATTTGAGAATGAGATGATCGTTGTTTCTTGAGCAACGGTTGTAATTTTAACAGAGAGGGCGCTGTCCAATTACCGGTCAGACGCACAGTTTTGGTGCTCCACTATTTGTCGTGATTTTAGTAGTTTAAAGTGTCACATTTTGCTCTACTTTGTATCCGTCAAGTTCCTCTTCTCAAGATGTGTCCACAGACATCAACTTCGTGAAGATCGGCCAAGGTAAACAATAATTATGGTCACTTTTCTTTAGCATTGATCTCGCTGGGCTACAACGTGACACCTTCTCATTGTATATTAAGTTGAACTTTGTTAAAGCTATCGGTACCGCAAATATCGCTTAAATGATGATAATATCAACTATCGGGAATTGCAAATGAACAGCTTTATAGCTACATATGTTTTTGCATGATGAATATCAGATATTTTACTGGTTTTCTGTCTAATCTTAATATGGTGCCTGATAAACAAAGACAGTTGTTCTCAGTGTACACCACGCGGTCGAGCCCTGATTGATCGGACATTGTCTGAGTGACCGTTATTAGTGTGAGTTATTTGCCACGTACTTTAAGACATCTATACTATAAACATTTAGGGGTACTAAATATATTTGATCTAATACAAGGTTAATAAAAGTTGTTTAATGTCACTACAATTATGATATTTTGAATATATATAACAATACGTTCTCAGTGTCCCACGCGGTCGAGCCCTGATTGGTCGGACCTTGTCTGAGTGACCGTTAGTGCGAGTTACTTGCTACTTCAAGACATCTATATCCAAAACATTTTAGGGGGTACTAAATATATTTAACACAGGATTAATAAAAGCCAGGTAATGTCACTACATCATGATATTGAGAATATATATAATAATGTGCACAGTGCTGACCTCTCAGAACGAATAATAAACTAAGCACAACATCCAGGTATTTTGGCAATTAGGGTTGAGATCTCTCCCCCCCCCCCACCTGACAAGCTTAGGTCAACAAGCTTAAACAGAATCTGCACTAAGCATTGCACTCCTGCAGCTAAGCAATTCAGTAGTTGCCGTTCAGAACTCTTCATCCGGGGAAAATATGGAACCGATAAACCGAAACAATCCCGATAATCCGGACCTGGCCGTAAAATCGAAAAATCCAAGTACGCCTCTGAAAAAGGCTATAAATAACGATGACCCAACACTTATAGAGAATAACAAAGATTTGGACAGTACTCTAACAGCATCCACAGCAAAGAGAAAGGGCAAGCAATCCACAGCTCCCAGATCGGAGATGAAAACCCGCTCCAAAAGCGAGAACAAAGACCAAACGGAGCAGACTATCTCCCAACAAGAAAATGTGACAGAAAAAGGGCAGGAAAAACAAGAAACCCCACTGGACCCCAGACTGCCTGAAGGCACTGCACTGGAGCAGTCTCTTATTCTAAGGACTGCCCTAGAAAGCCTATTTAAAGATCAACATAATAGGATTACGACTCCACTCCGGGGGGAAATAGTGGAATTATGGATGAAAATGGAGACAATCCTAGTCCAGACCAACTTGGAAAAAGAGGTTGCCTTAGCCAAACTTCAAGTCCATCAAAACAGTAGGGCAAAGGAAATGCTACAGCCCGTCCCTACCTACTCCCAAGCGCTAAACAAGCCAAATGAAAGCACCATTACAAACCGAACCACAACAGCACAGAGAAAAACCCTCATACCAAAACAGCACCTAGTTGTACTAAAGCCAGCCTCTACAGAAACACACAAGACCAGCGAAGAAGTAAAACAAACAATAGTAGAAAAACTGAAGGGTGACTTCAAGCATATTAAGATTAGATCTATTCGGAAAACAAGAAACGTAGGGGTGTTAATTGAAACTGAAACCGCGGAGGACATAAAAGGTATATTCAGCAACCCCAAAATTCCAACGCTGGGACTCCTAGCAGAGCCTCCTAGACGGAAAGGGCCAAGCATCATTGTATTTGATATAGACAAAGAAACAACACCAGAAGAATTAACAGAAGAGATATACTGCAAAAACTTGAAGCAGACACTCATGGAGGAAGAATCAGGGCAACACATTATGCCGAAATATAAAACTAAATCCAGAAACGGAAATGCCATAAATGGGATCATAGAGCTCTCAGCAGGGGCCTGGAAATCATTGAGCCAACAAACAAGAATCTATATAAACTGGGGCAGCCATCGTTTTCGTGAGCATGTGGCTGTTCCCAAATGCTACAGGTGCTGCCGCTTTGGTCACACAACCCACACCTGTAAGCAAACACAGCCTACCTGTGGGCATTGTGCAGACATCGGACATGAATTCGCATTTTGCCCCAGGAAAGCAGAACCTGCAATTTGTGTGAATTGTAAAGAAAAGAAGCTGCCATTTGATCACTCACTACGGGATAATAAGTGTCCAATCTACATAAAGGCTAAGAGTGCACAACAAAACAGAACCGACTATGGGGAATAACAGGAATCACTATAATCAAACAAAGATTAAATTCGCACAGCACAATGCTCAGAGATCTAAGGCTGTTGCCGCACAAATGGCTAAAAAAGCCACGGAAGAAAATTATGACATACTAATGCTGCAGGAGCCTTACACCTACAACAAAGAAGTAAAAGGCTACCCCCTACATTACAAGATCGTACAAGTTGATGGAGACAACCCGTGGGCTGCCATCGCTGTCCGGAATCCTGACCTCACGGTAACCAAGATCTCAGACCTATGTACAAACTGGGCCGTATGTGCCCATATAGCCTCACCGCTAGGGGAATTTTATGTCACCTCTATATATGCCCGTCCGGGAGAAGATATATTGCCCGTAACAAGATATTTGCAAAATATCCAACTACAAATGCAGAATGCCAAACTCATAGTAGGAATGGACGCCAACTGCAGATCCCCTGCATGGCACAGTGAGAGACCAGACCGTGGGGGTGCCAGAAATGGTCAGCGCCTGGAGGATTACATCTCCAACAGTAATCTAGCAGTTCTGAACAGACCTAATCAACCATCAACTTTCTCCAGCACACTATGGGAGTCAAATATAGATGTAACTCTGGCCACTCGATCGATTGTTGGGCATCTCTCCCCCTGGGTGGTACAAGAACACTGGACTACCTCAGACCACAGAGTCCTAACCTTTGACCTCCACCACTCCCTCGTAGCACAGTATCCACCTAGATTCCTCTCGCCAAGATACGCCATCCAAAAAGCAGACTGGAACTTATTCCAACAAACATTGATGGAAAAAGCCAGAAATTTCGACCCAAAATATCTCAATCCTGACCAACACCAACAAAAAGTAACGCAGCTTATAACTGAAGCAGCAAACACAGCCATCAGGAAGAAGAAGCCCGTTCCCAAAGTGGTCCACTGGTGGTCACCAGAACTCCAGGCAATAAGACAGCGAGTGAATAATGCCCGAAAAAGGTTCCAAAGGGCACGCAGATCTTGGCCCCAAGCAGAGGTTGACATACTCAGACAGCAATACCGGGAGGTCAGGAACCAATATACGGCTCAAATTAAAACAAGAAAGAGACACTCCTGGGAAGACTTTGTCTCCACAGTGGGAAATGCAGACCCCTGGGGATTGGTATATAAAATCACCACCAGTAAATTGCCCAGGGGAGAAGTCGTTGCTGCCACTTTAACACCTCAAGGGACATACACTAGATCCTGGCACTCTTCCATTAATAATATATTGGACCATATCCTCCTACCTTCAACAATTCCACACACGCATGAACAGAGAACTCTCTGCGAGGGGAATGATAAAAACTCCACCCAGACAGTGGAGCCTTCTTTCACGATAACGGAACTCAACATAGCTGCAGCCAAAATGCAAAACAGGAAAACTCCCGGTGAAGATCAAATAGAGCTGGAAATACTAAAAAAGGCAGTGGAAATTATACCTGATACTATATTAAACCTAGCAAATCAATTCCTCACAGAGGGTTTCTTTCCAACTTCGTGGAAGACAGCCCGAGTCAGACTTATTCTGAAAAACCCCACTAAACCCCAGGACATGCCAGGCTCATACAGGCCTATCGCTCTGCTGTCGATGCTGAGCAAGCTCGTTGAGCGACTCATCTACCACAGAATTGAAAACCGTTATCAGAATGCTCAATTGATGTCAAGAAACCAATTTGGTTTCAGGAGGGGATGCTCCACCACTGATGCCTTCGAGAGGATCATTGATGCAGTCAGAAACTGTAATAGGAAATATTTCCTCCTCATCTCAATTGACTTCGCTGGAGCCTTTGACTCCCTCTGGTGGCCCAGCGTTCTGGCCAGGCTCCGACGGGCTGAAATCCCATCAAATCTATTTCGCCGCATGAAATCTTACCTGGAAAACCGAAGAATCACTGTCAGCACTCCCTTTACCTCTGTATCCAGACCGGTTTACAGGGGCTGCCCGCAGGGATCCGTCCTGGGGCCGCTCCTCTGGAACCTGGTGCTTGATGAGTTTTTAAACCTGGATGCTCCAAATGTCATTACACAGGCATACGCTGATGATCTGATTATGATGCTTCAAGCAGACAGCAGGGCTCAACTGGAGGCCATAGGCAATCATGCCACACAAATGCTACAAGATTGGGCCAAGAGGAATCTTCTAACAATCTCAACCGAAAAAACAAACTCAATACTCCTCAGGGGTACCCTTGACCCTGGTAGACCTCCACTAATCAAAATAAATGGAGCGACCATCAAACTCAAACAAGAACTAAAATACTTAGGAATAACACTAGACCGAAACTTGAACTTCACATCTCATCTCTGTTATCTCAGAACGAAAACAAGAAGGCTCTCGGCCCTGATAACCAAAATCACCAAGAGGGACTGGGGACTAAAGAAGAGGGGCCCTCTCTCTTCTATACAAAGCCCTCTTCATCCCTATCCTTTCCTATGGTGCAGGTGCCTGGTATCAGAAAGCAAACACAGCAGTCAACAAGAAAAAGCTGGAGTCGATCCACCGATCCATACTTTTGACAACAACTAGAGCCTGCTGCACGGTGAGCACCCATGCGCTCCAGGTCCTGGCAGGCTTCCTTCCCTTGGACCTGGAGATTGTGCGCTGTGGGCTGCTACACCAACATTCGAAAGGAAGAACCACAACTTATCTAGGTTACACAACAGATCCACAAAAAAGCAAATCCTCAGAAAATAAGAGGTTAACGGAACACCTGCAATCTATCTGGCAAAATAGATGGAATCTTACCACAAAAGGGCAAGTCACCAAAAAATTTATACCCGATGTCAGCTTGCACACCACCTTCCTTCTTACGGGACATGGCTCCTTCAGAGGAAAACTCCACGAGCTGGGAATCTCTGACAACCCGAGCTGTAACTGCGGTGAGGAGGAAACATGGGAACATCTTATCCATGACTGTGACAACTACGAGGACCTCAGATGTCAGCTATATACACGCATCAACTCCTTGCTAAAAAACCAAGAAGAAATAATATTGCAAGAAGAAGATAATTACCGGGCTTTCACCGTCTTTGCCCGCGAACTCTTTGAAAGACAAAGATCCCTGCCACATATCACTAACCTATGAAAGACTGCGAAACTCTGAACTAGTGACCACCTGAGGCAGATACAACACATCAGCGTGACGAACTTGACCTGACTTCTGGACTTGGACCACCACTGAACCAATGCAAAGACGAAGATTGCAACTTGGACTCGGACCTTGAAGATATGATGTATATACAGCCATAGTGCCCTGGCTCTGTCTAGCCTACTTTTTACTCCTCTTTCCCTAGCAAGGGGGGAGGGGACGGCCTGCTGTCTCCTCCCCCTCCTGCCACCCCTCTTTCTCCTCTGGTGGGGCATGGGCATGCCCCACTATTTCAACAGGGTCATCTTCCCTATAGACCCCTTACTTCCAATTTCCAACCCCCCAGTCTTCCACCTCCCCTCCCATCTTTCTCTTTACAACAGCGCTTGCCCCACACGTACAAATTTAAAACACCAAAATTCATGCCCGATCCATTAGGAAATATTATTACCTCCAGCGCTTATCCCTTATAGCCCCTCTAAGTTGCGTATAATGTACCATCTGTGCCCAAAAGAAAAGAAGAATTATTATTTTAATGTTTTTTTTTTTTTTTTATTTATTTTTTTTTTTATTATTATTTTTTATTTTTTTTATTTATTATTATTTTTTTTTATTTTATTTTATTATTTTTTTTTTTTTATTTTTTATTTTTAGGTCCTAGCCACTGAAATCTCAGGAAAATAGGTGGTAGGACCTGCCAGAGCAAACTATAAGGGAACACCTGGCTGGCCTCCACGTGGCGGAGTACGTAAACGACAGGTCCCATCTGGGGCCTGGCGGCTAACAAGCCAGAGGAACAAGAGGCACAACATATTACACAATACAGGATCCACACACTTTTAAACCTCTGGCCTTGACAGCATACTGTCCTCGATACAAAGAACATACGCGGAGATGGGGTAAATCCCTGGTGCCGTTAGACCCAAAAAATACTCTGTACTCTCTGTAATTTTAACAGAGCGTAGGGTTGATCGCTGATAACTTGTTCTAGGGCCAAATAGGTCGGGCAGTAATTTTGATGTTTTTAGATTTAGACTATATATATATATATATATATATATATATATATTTAAAAAAAAACACGTTTTGCAAGAGAAGAGTAAGGGAGGAAGGCAGAAGAAAGGGGCCAACAGGGAAGATGGCCCCTGATGACAGTGAGGCATGCCCAGTGCCTCACCAGAGAGAAGTGTGGGGTGGCGTGTGGACGAAATCCACCTCCCCACAAAAAAAAATCATTCTGTAAGAGAAAAATAGGGGGGGAGTAAAAGAACGGATGGCAGGAAACAGAAGAAAGAAGCCGAAAAAAAAATTAGAGAGATATATACCCCGCAAGTTCAGGGTAGGTACAGCTAGCATGGCCACTCAGTTGGAGCCGACAACTTGCTGGAAATCCAGCAGTGTGAGTGCTGGTATGGTGGATGGGTCATGTTCAGTAAGGTCTATTCAGGTGTCGTCATTGGGACTCCATTTGGTGAATCTGTGTCGCATCCAGACTGAAGGCTGGTCCAGTAGTCAATGATAACGAATAGTGGGGGTGGTCAAAACCGGGAGTCCAAGATTGATGGTCAAGTTCAGGGATCGATGGTAGCCCTCTTCTTGATGAGATGTGTCACGTCTGGTCGAGAGATGTTGGTCCAGGAATCAATTATGAGGAATTTGTCAAGGTATGTGTGGACCCTGTCTTTGATTGCACTGCTGGTCAAGTCTTGTGCACGTTGGTCCAAGGCGTTAGCATCCATGGCTCAATGATGCGTAGCAACAGTTGGCAGTCATTGTTGTTATGATCTATTGATTCTGATACTAAGGCGGTGGTAGCGCTTTCTGCCTGGTAAATAGGTCCATTGCAAATTGAGTCAGAGCTCGGTAAGTTTCTTCATTCTGTAGGGTGTATTGGCCTTCTTGTACCAGACTCCAGAAGCATAGGTGATAACCAGGATGAAAACTGCCTTATAGAAGAAGGACAGCGTTCTCTTCTTTAAGCCCCAGTCCTTCCGGGCAACCCTTGAGACTTCGGCAGCATACTTCCTGATCTTAATCCTCAGTTGGTCTAGATGAGGAGTGAAGGAAAGATTTTTGTCTAAGATCAAACCTAGATATTTAAGCTCTGTTTTTAGTTTTACTAAAATAGGTTTTTCTGCCCAAGCTTGAAGGGTGGAGATGGCCTGGTTGGCAGTTGCTTCTAGTTGGGTTCTGTTATTGGCAGAAAAGAGCATGACCAGGTCATCTGCATAAGCCTGCGTTTGTACATTGTTGAGTTTGGTGTTCAGGAAATCATCCAGCACCAGATTCCAGAGGAGAGGCCCCAGGACAGATCCCTGAGGGCATCCCCTGAAGACTGGTCTGGAGACACTGCATTGCAGAGCAGACAGGATAACTCGCCGGTCCTGGAGATAGGTCTTGATGCATCTATATAAGTTTTCTGGGACATGCGCTCTTCAGAGCCTGCCCAGGATGCTGGGCCACCAGAGGTAATCGAGGGCACCAGCAATGTCAAAGGAGATTAGTAGAAAGTATTTGGAGTTGCAGTTGGTAGCAGCTTCAATGATTGTTTCCAGTGCATCAATCGTGGAGCGTCCTTTCCGGAAACCGTACAGCTTAGGTGAGGAGAGACCAGCATCATTATAGTGGACTTCTATTCTATGGGAGATCATCCGTTCGAGAAGTTTGCTGAAAACTGGCAGCAGTGCAATGGGCCGGTAAGATTGTGGCAGATCTTGTTGTTTGGTTGCATTCTTCAATATAAGTCTAACGGTTGCAGTCCTCCATTGTGTGGGGAAGAATCCTTGGTGGAGACAGTGGTTTAACAGGTTGAGTATTGTAGTGGGAATAAGTTCAAAGCCCTTCTGAACGATTTCTGGATCGAGCATGTCTCTGCCCGGAGCCTTCTTGTTTCTGATTCTAGAGCCAGCTAAGTTGAGCTCGGTTGTGGTGAAGGGTTCTTCAATTGCAGTTGTGCAATATTTTTCATTTTCCGTGCAGAGCTGTAGCTGCTCCGGTGTGTGTGGGTCAGCAGGCCGCTGGAATGTAGCGTCTAGAATATTATTGATAGTATCTTGCCACGATCTGGTGTTACCAATAGGTTCGGTCCGGTGTACTAACTAGTGCCGGCCTGCGAACACCGTTATAGAGCTGTACCCTCGAAATGTAAGGAATATTGGATCTCGCCACGATGTTCATCATAACTTCAACAGTCATCAATTATACTGCATGATAGAAGAGATAGGGAAAGGTTGACCAGAACTTGGCTCTAGAGACTAAACATGGGTTCCACGACTTCAAGCCTCCAATGAGCAAAGTGGTGGTATTGCACCGGTTGATGAGAGTTATCTACCACCTAGTACTGCCTGGTAACATAGAAGGGCGGCATTCCTTCATGTGGTGTGGGCGCCACACCTCCACCCCTGCTTACGTTGGTTCACACGTGGGTGGTCACCCACCATGTACTTGTGCATGGAGGTTATACCCAGGATTACTAACAGTCCCACCATCGTGAAGGTGCAAGCAGAGGATCTGGCTGTCACACACCGTCCAGACCTCGCTGAAATTGGGTCCACTTGACTTGAGTGTCACCCGAATATCAGTTCCATTAGCGTTTTAGACTCCCAGGTAGCAAGTGTAGCTTGTCTGAAATATCTGAGAGATATTTCAGAGAGTCTGTGACAACCTCAAGGACCAGGGAGTGCATGGAGATATTTAAGATTAGCGTTGGAAAAAGAAATGCGTTAGAATAGTAGTATTTTACCGTAATAAAATCATAAAATATACAAAAATAAACATATAACAGTTCATAGATAAATAAAAAGTATTGAACAAAAAAGTGGTAAAAAGAATACAGATCAAAATTAATAGATAGTAGACCAAGTGATAAGGCAACGGCGTATTAAGCTGACAATTAAAGTTGTATAATCTCATATAAGGGAATAATTGCTAATGTATCTAAGTATAGAAAGAAGGAAATATGTAAAGAATCACAAAATGTTCTGAGATGGAGAAAAATTATAATAATAATTATAATCCGTAATCCAAAATGAAGTTGAACAATATTGAAGTGATATCACTAATCATTATTATAATTCATAGAATATCTTAAATCCAAAGGTAGTTTCAGATGTAAATTCAAAGGTGAGAGGGTGTAGTAAGAATCCAATGTTGAAAGAATAGTCAATAAATCCATGGATAAAGAACTAGTTTAAATCCATAGAAGAAAATAACATAATTACAAGGATATAAATAACTTGGGGACTTTAGATCCAATGGTGGTGTGGTTAAGAATTCAATTGTGAAAGAAAAGGAAATAAGTTCATGGATATGAAACTAGTTGAATCCAAAGAAGGAAGAACATGAAATAATTCCAAGGAAACAAATAACTGGATATCTCTAGACCTAACCGTGGTGTAGTTAGGAGACTGTAGAAAGTAATTTTTACAAAGATTAGTGCCCATATCAAGTCACTAAAATCTAAAGGCAGCTGTACCATTTCAGTAGAAAAGAAATACAGAGGCGGATTTTCAAAGGTATAGTATGTCATCAAATGCATGAAAAATCCAAGGCCTAACGGAATTTTTGCATAATATACATATATTATAATCCTTACTTGAAAACAAAATAGGAAATGTCAACAAAGACTCAACATGGGAAGTGAATTGTAAGTAATTTCGTTAAAACTTATCAAATGAATACGTGCGAAAAATGAAAACTTAACAGTAGAAACTTAGTAATCATTCCAAAGAAAATAATTACATCGGAAGGCGACATAATCTTCTTCTCTTTCAAGGATGTGCTGTTCTTGGTTTTAGGAAAAGTAATGTATCCTAGTCAGGAGAAGGCATCTCAAATCTTCATATATTTCGCACTCGTACATCAGGTGGTCCCAACTTTTGAGGGGAACCACAGAGGCATTGTGGGTTTTCGGTGATCCCGAGTGCAGTGAGCTTTGCTCTGATAGATCCATGCCAGTTAACAAAAAGGTGACGTATAGGCCAGGGGAAAACCATGCAGGAGATTTCGGGTAACTGTTGCTATTGTAGAATGAATTTCTGGTGACTTCTCCTTTGGTAGCTGTGTCCACGTAGACTGCCAGAACTGCTGCAAGGATGCAGTGAGGCGCTTCTTCTCGGCCTTGATGTTATTTGAGGGGTCACTGGTAAAATCCAGACAAGTGATGGCTTTACCTTTGGAAAGCATACAAACAAACCATATTTGATTATTCCTAGATCTAGAGATGGAGGTAGGATCTAGCGGCGAGGGAGTGTTCAATACTGATGAAGACATCAAGTCATGTCCATGAAAACATCCCAGAAACCATGGTACCACCTCCAGCTTGTTTTCCACCAATGGTGCAGCCTGGTTGCAATTGTTCAATCGGCTCGCCATCGAATACGGACCCGTTCATCAACATGGTGGAGCTGGAAACTTGATTCTTCAGACCAGACAACATTTTTATAGTCGTCCAATGTCCAGGAATTATATTAAATTAACTTGTTTTCCATTCGATAAACTAATGGCTCATAAAAGTTAACCATTTGAGCCATTAGTTTACCGAACGCAATATTGACATGGCATTTTTTACTTTTCTCGCCTACGCAAAGTTTAGCGACAAGTTACCTCTCCTTTGTAAGCCTATTATTTTTCTTTCTATGCTGGGACGTCCTACTTAATATGTTTAATTTCGATTTCTCAACACGCACGTTCTAATTTAATTTACTGTCTCCGAATTTTGACACACGCGGTCGTTATGGTATACAGCTACTATAAATACATTCACAAGGATTCAAAAAACCTTTATTTTCGCTTCCCACCTCAACTGTCCTCTGACTGCATGCCTCCTTGAATTCCAGTAAGTTATACTTGATTTCCACTTTCCCTTTGGATTTTAAATTTCCTCTTTGCTTTCCGCCTCTGTCGGATCAGCCATTTAATATACGTACGCTTTACTATGCTTATCTCTACCATTTTGCCTAATTCCGTTACTGCTAAATTCAAAATTCCTTGCGCTACTACCACATGCTAACGTATATTTCATGTCAGAAACAGAGCCCGTACTTCTTGCTGTCTTTCTATGATTTTGATGGCTGACACTTGACGAAGCCATTGAAATCATAAATTTTTCAGCATTAAGTATCTGTCTTTATTTTTCTATATCTATCCGTGCTTTCCGTTATTCTAATTCCTCATTTCCTAATTTTCTAATGGCTCATTTCCTATCCTCGTTCTCTTGAACAACTTATATATCCATTATGCCGTTGGGTTCCTTATGCTAACATATGCCGTGTCCCTATTCCCTAAAACATATTACTCTATTTTAATATAATATTCATCTTCAGCTTCTTATAAATTTATATATATATATATATATATACAGGGTGTTTCAAACGTGGTGGTCAATAATTTAAAGGTGAACTGTACAGACTATAATATGCAAAAAAAGCCTAGCACGTTTTGCTCTGAGACGTATCGTTTTTCTCTCAGGCATACTTTCTTCTTCTTCTTCTTGTCAAAGGATAGTGAACATGGAAAGAGGTTACAGCAACGAAGAGTATGCGGACATGCACTTCATGAATGGTAAAGCCAACGGCAGTGCACTTGAGGCTGCACGTTTGTACCAAGAAGCATTTTCCCCCGAAGTCGGGGAAATGCTTCTTGGTACAAACATGCAGACTTGGTACAAACATAATATATATATGAATTAAGAAAAGTTGTTACAAATAATGGAAGTAGAGCAGAGGCGAAACTATGAATTCTGCCACCCCTAAGAAATTGCCGAGCGGTCTCGCATGATCTTTGGCAGCCATACCAGCTACCTGGCTGCCCGACTACTCATACTCATCGCAGTGGCCGATTCGTGGTATCGCAGTTTTGTTACTGGACTACGGGTAATAAATGAAGAAATTTATTCGACGAAGTTGCAGTCGATCTGTTAATTTTCTTGACATAAATTCTCAGTCATGGATAATTCAGAATTGAGAAAAAGATTTCTTATTAAATGACTAGAATGAAATTGAATTTTATGTCAGGGTTTCATTTTTTTTTTCGAGATTCTTTATACACTAAGAGCAATTTCCGAAGCCTACCAATGGTTTTAAAATATCCCTTGTCTACGTTGTCTAGAGGTGATTGTTTTGAAGAAAAGATTCGGATAATTGCGAGGCGAAATTTAATCATCAATTAAGGAAGCTTCCTTAATATGAGGAATGTTGAACCCTTGCGAAATCAGCCAGAAAAGACGAGAGTATTCCAATCTGAGCTGTAGGAGTTTCATGTATATTTATTCCTTAAATTGAAGTGTTTATTTTCGCTCCTTAAAGTGACTAATTTATTACTGACTGTTTGCGAATACTTCACATTTAAAAGTTGTTTAATGGACAGAAATAATAGGACTTACCCTTAACACATATCCTATTGTCTATGTTGACTGGATAGTCGTCGTGGCACTCGCAGCGACCAGTCGTGGTATTGCAGTACACGTGAAACAGAATGTTGTTACAAGTTGACTGACAAGGTTCCCCGATGAAGAAACCCACTCCTGTTAAGAAATAAGTAACAGTGTTTAGAGTCAGATGTTTCAAAGAAAGTGATCAGACATGAGACATGAGTTCACACTCCGGCAGTCGCCAGAGTAAAGTGTAAAGTGTAAAGTGTATTTAGTGTCAACGGCACCAGGGGTTTCCCCCATCTCCGCGTTGCTTTCATTGTAGGTTTCCCCCATCTCCGCGCTGCTTTTATTTTAGGTTTCCCCCATCTCCGCGCTGCTTTTATTTTAGGTTTCCCCCATCTCCGCGTTGCTTTCATTGTAGGTTTCCCCCATCTCCGCGTTGCTTTCATTGTAGGTTTCCCCCATCTCCGCGTTGCTTTCATTGTAGGCGTACCTTTCCACTTGATTGGAAGACAGCTAATCTTCGACTTCTTCTCAAGAATCCGAATAAACCACCACAACAGCCAACATCATACAGACCAATCGCCCTCCTAACTGTTCTCAGAAATCCCTTGAGAGACTAATCTTCTTCAGAATTCACAAGTATTATACGAACAGAATTCTAAAGGCCAACAATCAGTATGGATTCCGTCAGGGGCGCTCGACAGTAGACGCACTAAATAACCTGATAACATCTGCTCAATCCACACCTGAAAAATACTTCCTTGTAATTGCAGTCAAGTTCGCCGGGGCGTTCGACTCACTTTGGTGGCCGAGCGTCCTTGGCAGGCTCAGGCAAACACAGATTCCTCAAAATATCTACTCCTGCATTAAAAAGCTATATATGTGACAGATCTGTCAGTGTAGAGACTCTCTATTCCAGGATGATCAGAAAGATCCACAGGGGTCAGTCCTGGGACCAACTTTCTGGAACATGGTCCTGGATGAGTTCCTAAATCAAGATCTTGGGAATGTTAAGTCCCACGTCTATGCAGACGATTTGATCCTTTCGGTGCCTGCCAGCTTGAAATTATTTCTGCTACCCAGCACAACCTGACAATCTCGGCTGAGAAAACCTCCAGCATCCTCTTGAAAGGGAACCTAAACTCAACCAGACCACCGCAGATTAAGATCAATGCCACAACCATCAAGCATCGCACCTAGCTTAAGCATCTTGGTGTAATCCTGGACTCGAAACTGTCCTTCTACCCACACCTACAGTATATCCAAAAGAAAATAAGAAATTACACAGCACTGGTGGCAAGAATAACCCGAGGGACTGGGATACAAACATCACAACCGAACTGAACAGCAGCAATTTCTGCAGGTATGATCCAGCTTCATGGACTTCCAGTTTTCGCAGGCAGCTTCTTTGTCTTTGTGCGGACAATCCTTAAATCCGTGTCCCTTCTCAGTGCAATGTCCGCACGTTGGGACCGTTTGGGAGCATACGTGAGAGGAGTGGCCGAACTTGCAGCATCTAAAACTTTTGGGAACTGCCACTCGTTCCCGAAAGCGATAGCTACCCCATTCTATGTATACTCTTGTCCTATCTTTTAAGACTTGCCATGCCTCTGGGCTGAGTTCAACGCTCCAACTATTATTGATTCCGCCGCTTTCCTTTACGTGGAATTTTGGAGTTTGGTAAACAGCAGGCCACGGAGGTCTTCATATATATTACATTCGTAGAGCAGGTGCTCCCAAGTTTCTTCTTGTCCACATCTACAGTGCGCTATGTCCGAGATTCCAAAATCGTGTAGCTACTTCCTGAAGGATCCATGCCCTGTCAGCAGGTAAGTGGTAGGAAGTCCAGGAGAGTACCAGGTCGGGTAAATAGGGTATGTTGGCTATCTGAGCTGGCTCCTTTTTTCGGCCCTTTCTTCTCCCTCACCCAGGCGGGGGGGAGGTGACGGCTTTTCTGTCTCATCTCCTGCTCGCCTACCCCACTCTTCCCTCTGGTGGGGCATGGGCATGCCCCACAGATTCCACCTGGGGTCGTCTTCTCTATTGACCTCATTCTTCTATCTTTATCTTCCAATCTTCATCTCCCTACCCAACTCTATCTGTATGCAAGCGAATGCCCCACACGCCAAAAATAACCGTATCTAAATTATGCTGTTCGCCAACCATTTTGGCTCTTCCAATTCTAGCGCAATATCCCCATACAATTTTTTTTAAGGTCCTAGACACTGAAATATCAGGAAACTAGATGGCAGGACCTGCCAGAGTGCTAATTTAAACTAGTGGTTACCTGGCCTGCCTCCATGGTACACTCACAAAAAGTGTAAAGTGTATTTAGTGTCTAACGTCACCAGGGGGTTTCCCCATCTCCGCATTGCTCTCATTGTGTGTGTGCCAGTTCGCTGGGAAGGCCACAGATTTAGAAGTGTATGGATATTGTACATGTGTAGTGTTGTGTTCTGTTGTTCATCTGGCCGTTTAGCCGCTGAACCCATACTGAGGCCCAACTTTGCCCACATTTTACCCGTGGAGGCAGACCAGGTACACCAGTATTTTTAGATAGGTACTCTGGCAGGTCCTGCCACCTAATTTCGTGAGACTTCAGTGGCTAGGACCTATAAAAAAAGGGGGGGTGAGGGATAAACGCCTGAATCTAGTTAGGCCGAAAGAGGTAGCAAAGTGTGTCGAGTTTGGCCTTTAAAATTTTTCGTTGTGTGGGCCATTCGCTTTGGCTGGCGATATAGGTAGAGTAGGGGGAGAGATGGACGGCTGGGGGGAAAAGACAGAAATATGGGGTCAATAGGGAAGGCAACACCACGTATATCAGTGGGGCATGCCTTTGCGCCACCAGAGGGGAAAGAGGGGGTGGTGGGGTGGGTAGGGGTTGAAGAAAGACCTTCCCCTCACCCCACCAGGGATTGGGAGAGAAAGTGGGCTGGGAAAGGAAGCCCCACCCAGTTCGCTCTAGCAGCAATTTGCAGTGCCCTCCAGCAAGTGCAGTCTGATGATGACATGTTGTATCATCTGTCCAAAGGAATCTCCACTACCATCATTGGATTCATCACTAACCCAGCAATTAATCGCAAGACAGAAGAATGAGGTCAATAGACAAGACGACCCCAGGTGGAATCTGTGGGGCATGCCCATGCCCCACCAGAGGGAAGAGTGGGGTAGGCGAGCAGGAGATGAGACAGAAAAGCCGTCACCTCCCCCCCGCCTGGGTGAGGGAGAAGAAAGGGCCGAAAAAAGGAGCCAGCTCAGATAGCCAACATACCCTATTTACCCGACCTGGTACTCTCCTGGACTTCCTACCACTTACCTGCTGACAGGGCATGGATCCTTCAGGAAGTAGCTACACGATTTTGGAATCTCGGACATAGCGCACTGTAGATGTGGACAAGAAGAAACTTGGGAGCACCTGCTCTACGAATGTAATATATATGAAGACCTCCGTGGCCTGCTGTTTACCAAACTCCAAAATTCCACGTAAAGGAAAGCGGCGGAATCAATAATAGTTGGAGCGTTGAACTCAGCCCAGAGGCATGGCAAGTCTTAAAAGATAGGACAAGAGTATACATAGAATGGGG
Organism: Mastigoproctus giganteus; assembly: GCF_048544385.1. Lineage (NCBI taxonomy): Eukaryota > Metazoa > Arthropoda > Arachnida > Uropygi > Thelyphonidae > Mastigoproctus > Mastigoproctus giganteus. The sequence goes on along the minus strand of NC_143577.1, from coordinate 132,022,073 downwards.
TAGCTATCGCTTTCGGGAACGAGTGGCAGTTCCCAAAAGTTTTAGATGCTGCAAGTTCGGCCACTCCTCTCACGTATGCTCCCAAACGGTCCCAACGTGCGGACATTGCACTGAGAAGGCACACGGATTTAAGGATTGTCCGCACAAAGACAAAGAAGCTGCCTGCTAAAACTGCAAGTCCATGAAGCTGGATCATACCCACTCAATCAGGGATCCCAACTGCCCGACCTATCTCAAAGCCAAGAGCAACTACCAAAATAGAATCAACTATGGGGACAAGAACTAAAGAATATAATAAAACAATGATCAAAATAATACAAATAAATACACAGCGAGCCAAAGCAGTGGCAGACCAAATCAGGGTCAAGGCTGACGAGGAAAATATAGACGTAATTATTCTGCAAGAGCCATACGTCCACGCAGGGCGGGTAGCGAGGTACCCACTCCGATATAAGGTAATCCATACTGAAAAGGACACCCCATGGGCAGCGGTTCTAATCAGAATTGCAAACATAACCGCAACCAAAATAACCCAACTCTGTACGGCCTGGGCTGCTTGTGCCCAGATTATCACAGCACTGGGTTCCCTTTATGTTGTGGCCCTCTACAGCAGGCCGGGACAGGAAATGGAGAACACAATTAGCTACTTACGTCACCTCCAGAACACCCTACCAAACGAAAAAATAATTATAGGAGCGGACGTCAACTGCTGACCGAAGGGGAATTGCAAACGGGAAACAGCTCGAGGATTTCATACTGGGTTCGCAGTTCACAGTATTGAACCAGCCGCACCAGTTACCAACATACTGCATCATCCTCTGGGAGGCCACTCTAGATATCTCCCTGGCAACTAGAAACCTGGCAAACCACGTGGCCGACTGGAAGTTGGAGGAAGCGCGGACCACCTCGAACCACCGAGTCATCACCTGAAAAATAACTAGAACACTGACAAGGGAAAAAATTGTAAAGCAAATACGCCACAGACACGCTGTCGCCAAAGCAGACTGGCCGAAATACAAGGAGCTTTTAACTACAGCGATTCCTAACAAACCGCGGTCCCTGGATCCACGAAACAACCCACATGATCTACAGAAGGCAACCACGGAACTGATAATTGACATAAGCAATCAAACCATCAGGAAAAAACATCCTCAAATGGGAGCGGTCTCTTGGTGGACTCGGGAGATTGCAGCCCTCCGGCGGAGAATGATGAAAGAAAGAAAAGCCTTTCAAAGAGCCCGAAGAACATGGCTAGCAAATGAAGTCGAAGTATTAAGACAGAGATATAAACAAGCCAGAAACCAATATACCGAAGCCATCAAGAAAAGCAAAAGGCAAGCTTGGGAGCTCCTAGTTTCCACAACCGGAAACACTGACCCCTGGGGAGTAGTCTATAAGGTAACTACCAATAAGCTACCCAGGGGGGAGGTGACTGCTACCACCAGGACCCAGCATGGAAATCTTACCACCACTTGGGATCAGTCGATAAATAACATCCTAGATACAATATTCCTAAAACTAGAAATGCCAATCTTACCAGCACAGCAACACATATGTGAAAACAACAACAACTACAACAGTCAAGAGATAGAAGCCCCCTTTACCCTGGATGAACTCGGGGAGGCTGCACGTCGAATCAGAAACAAGAAATGCCCAGGCCTTGATCTCACTGAACCCGAAATATTGAAAAAAACAGTGGAATTTCAGCCACAATTACTCCTCACATTATACAATAGATGCTTAGAAACCGGCCTATTCCCAACTACATGGAAAATAGCTACCCTAAAATTAATACTAAAAAATCCTACAAAGAATCCAGAAAACCCAGAGGCCTATCGACTGATCGCACTGCTCCCAGGTGCCAGCAAGCTGTTTGAAAGATTGCTCCATAAAAGAATAACAAATCACTATGAAACAGCAGGCCTCCAATCCGCAAACCAGTATGGCTTCAGACCGGGGACCTCAACTGTGGATGCACTGGGAAATCTGCTCAAGACAATGCAGAACTGCAGACAAAAGTACTTACTGCTCATCTCCGTTGATTTTGCCGGGGAATTTGACTCACTTTGGTGGCCAAGCGTCCTGGCGAGGCTGAGGAAGGCCCGAGTGCCGATAAACTTGTATAAAGTCATCGAAAGTTATCTAACCCAAAGAAGAGTGGAGATAAACGTGCAGTACCAGAAACTTATGAGAGAGGTGCACAGAGGATGTCCGCAGGGGTCGGTTCTGGGGCCACTCCTGTGGAACATGGTCCTCGATGAGTTCCTAGAAATGGACCTGGGACCTGTGGGAGTGCATGCGTTCGCAGATGACCTTACCTTGACAGTGGATGCAGACTCCAGGGCCCAACTGGAGGTGTTGGCAAACCGGGCACTACAGCAGCTACAACAATGGGCTTCCAAAAACCAATTAAGAATTTCACCAGAAAAAACCTCATCAATCCTCCTCAGAGGGAAACTACAATTGCGGCGGCCCCCGCAAATAAAAATTGAAAATGTCACCATAAAATTCGCGAGCGAGCTAAAGTACTTAGGCGTAATCCTGGATAATAACTTGTCTTTCCAGCAGCACCTGAAATACATCCGGAGAAAAATCAGGGGCTACTCTGGGATGGTAGCCAGGATCACAAAGAAAGAGTGGGGTCTCAAAAAGAGAACCCTGTCAATATACTACAAAACAACTTTCCTACCAGCAATCACCTATGCAGCAGCAGTGTGGTTTCCCAAAGCAGCACTGGTTGTGAACAGAAGAACACTTCAAACGATCCAAAGGACCATATTACTCACAACAACGCGAGCTTGCAGCACAGTAAGCACCCCAGCACTGCAGGTGCTTGCCGGAGTGCTCCCCGTGGATCTGGAGGTTATCCAGGCAAGGTTGCTGTTCCTGCTGTCCAGAGGAGTGGCTCCCACCCACCAGGGCTACACGACTGATCCCGCGAACAGCCTAAAGAATGAAAAAGTCAGGTTACAGACCCACCTCCTAAACCTTTGGCAGAGAATGTGGACTGAGACCACCAAGGGAGAAGTGACGAAAAAATTCCTACCGGACATCCGCAAGATATATCCAAAACAACCGGTGTGGTACTTCCCAGGGTACCACATGACAACACTGTTAACAGGACATGGCCCCTACAATGAAAAGCTTTATGGGTTGGGTCTCACCGACGATCCCAGCTGTACATGCGGGAAGAGCGAAAGCTGGAGCCACATAGCTTATGAATGTCCACAATATGAGGACCTCAGAGGGATTCTCATATCAAAAATCAGATACCTTCCGAAGGGATTGGAGTCCCACTTCCTGGACTCAGAGGAAGAATACAGGGCGCTCTCCCTCTTCGCGCAGGATCTATTCGCTAGGAGGGAAATGCTAATTGCAATCTACAGCAATCAACACAGAGACTGACAAGAAACGCTACCAGATGAAACAGAAAACCGAAATTCGCGGGATACCAGACTCATTAGGAAGAGACGTTAGGACAGGGATAACCCCATGAGTGACATTGAAAACAGAGAAGGACAAAAAGCAGCATAACTGCCAACAGACTGACGGCGACCTGAAGAGGGCACTCCAGTCCCCTTCACCTTTTATTCCCACATCCTTGGGGAGGGGGGGAGGAGACAACCTTCGCTCCCTCCCCTTCTCGCCACCCTACATCTTCTACTCTGGTGGGGCATGGGCATGCCTCACTGAAAACTGGGGCTACCTACTCTATTAGTCCCATATTTCTGTCTCTCACCCCCCCAGTCTTCTGTCTCCTCCCCACTTCTATCTTTATGCTAACGAAAGCCCCACACAACAAAAATTAACGTGCCAAAAATCCTTGAGCCCAAATTCGGCATGACAACCTTAGCGATCATACTCCCACGCCAACTCATAAGTGTATGTATACATATGTATGAAATTGTACATGTGTATATATATGTGTGTGCATCGTCACTAACCTAATGGATTTTTTTATTTTTATTTTATTTATTTATTATTTTTTTATAGGTCCTAGCCGCTGAAATCTCAGGAAAGTAAGCGGCAGGACCTGCCAGAGTAAAACTGAGTCTACTGGGTTCCTGGTCTGCCTCCACGGGGCGTAAGTGGGGCAATGCTGGGCCTCAGCAGGTGTCTAGCGGCTAAATGACCAGATGAACAACGGTACACGACACTACACATGAGCAAGTCCCTCACACTTTTAAATCTCTGGCATTTCCCAATGAACTGGTTCATCCACAATGAAAACAACGCGGAGATGGGGAAACCCCTGGTGCCGTATGACAATAACACACTTTACACTTTACACTTTACCAAACTACGCTCCATCCTTAGAAATCAGGAGGACATAGTGCTGCAGGAAGAAGAAAACTATAAGGCTTTCACGCTTTTCGCTCAAAATCTCTTCGCGAGGCAAAGAGCACTTCCACCACCCTGAAACAAACTTCAGACTTTGGACCACCGATGGACACAAAGAACACAACTGGCCATTGACGACCAGCTGAGTGACTACAGGACTTGAACAAAAGTGGTGGGGACAACCTACAGCATCTGAACGACAACTGAGTCCTAACTGGATGCGATCAAACACTGGAAACTATATGTAGCTGGCCTGTCACGTGTAGGTGAGACATCCTGGCCTCTGCCGAGACTAAGTCCACAACCCGGAGAGTCAAAGTGAACGACTTAGATTGAAGCCTTGTTGCCAACTAGCCAAATGCAGACCCAGGTCCAACTCCTGCTTTATCTTCTTTTCCCGGCTGCGGGGACACTCCTGTTCCCTCCTCTCCCTGCAAAACCCACTTTCCCTCTGGTGTGGCATGAGCATGCCCACTGAACATTTGGGGGCCACCTTCTCTATCGGTCTCTTTCTTCTTTTTCTGCCCTCCAGCCTTCCTTCTCCCCACCCAAATCTGTCTACCTTCACAGCGCACAGCCCCACATGTCAAAATTGTAACTACACAAAAATTGCTTGCCCGCCCTTTTCGGCCAAAAAATAAAATTCATCCGTACAATCCCTTCTCGCTCTTAAGGCAAATCTCTATGACTAAACAAAAGCACCAACAGCGATTAAAGCAAGGTCTTTTTTTAATAGGTCCTAGCCACTGAAATCTGAGGAAAGTAGGTGGCAGGACCTGGCAGAGTACTGATTCCTTACTGGTAACACCTGGGTAGCCTCCACGTGGCGCGGTATGGGCAACGTCGGGTCCCATCAGGGGTCCGATGGCCAATAAGCTAGATGAACAATAGGCACAGCAGACTACACTGTTCACGATCCCTACACTTTAAATCTCTGGCTTGACAGGATGCTGTCACTCGATACAGAGAACACTGCGGAGATGGGAGAAATCCCAGGAGCCGCTAGACCCTCAACGTACCAAATACCAAATACCAAAATAGCCAACATGGCGTGTATGCACCAAAGCTGTGGCTTCGTCAGGTCCGCGACAGTGTCCCGTCCAATAATTGGTCGGTGTTCGGATAGGATCCCGTCCATTGCTGGTCCAATAATCAGGATGTCAGTGTGGAATGGTGTCACTAAAGGGACCTAGATCTCATCCAGTAAATTCCTAGTTTTTGTTGTCCGTTTCGGTTGTCAGAGTTTCAGTTGCGAGTCTAGGGAAGTTGTGTTAGTGCTCGTAGTCTGCTGAACGGTTCGTGCGCAAATTGCGAGCGCGCTCTGCAGTACTCCTCCTCCCACAGTACAAGGTGTTCCCGATACTTCGGGTTGAAACATATTTTTATTTCAACCCGAAGGATTGAAAAATCCTCAAAGAGGGGACATTCATGCTCTTTTGTCCTCAAAGAGGGGACATTCATGCATCAGATGTGTCCATCTCTGATTTTCACCGCAGTGGCATAGTGGTGATTCTTTTATTCAGAAGGTCGAAAGTTTGGCATTAAAGGAACCGGGACCCGTTAGAAAGAAGGTGGTGTAGAGCCCCGGTGAGAACCAGGCTGGCTTGTGGGGTTAGACATGGATAACGTCCGGGAGGAATTTCCAGGTTATGGCACCTTCAGTTGATTCTGCCCATCGGGACCGCCAGGTTTGCCGGAGATGTTTGATAAGACGTTTTTTCCTCTATGTTGCTGTTGTTAGCTGGATCGGTAGTGAAGCCGATGCAGGATACACTTTTACCTCTGGACAGTTGAAAGAACATGCCGCAGCGGACAATTTCCAGGTCTAGGGGGTTGATCCTGCAGCGCATGAGAGCTGACAGAGCAGCACGCTCTTGTGGTGGTGCGCAAAATGCCACGCTGTATTGATCTAATTTCCTTTTGTTGACAGCCGTGGTTGCTTTGTTGTATCAAATACCTGCAGCATATGAGACGGCAGGGATGAAAAAAGCCTTGTAATAGAGAGACATGGTCCTTTTCCTTAGTCCCCAATCTTTTCGTGTGACTCTTCCTATGAGTGCTGTGTAGTTCCTGATCTTTCTCTGGAGATAAACGAGGTGTGGGATAAAGGATAAGTTTTTATCCAGTACGATTCCAAGGTATTTTAGTTCTGTAGTTAGTTTAATTGTGGTTCCTTCTATTTTGATTTGTTATCGCCTTCTCGTGTCGAGAGAACCGTTGAGGAGTATTGAAGATGTCTTGGTTGGTGATATAGTTAGGTGGTTCTGTTTCGCCCACGTTTGCAGGGAATCAATTGCCCGGTTTGCAGTGGCTTCCAGTTGTGCCCGGCTGTCCGCCTCCCCCATCAGGACGAAGTCGTCTTCAAAAGCTTGTGAATCTGCCCCATTGAGATTCTGATTGGGGAAGCCGTCCATCACCAGATTCTAAAGGAGTGGCCCCAGGATTGAACCTTGCGGGTACCCACGGAAGATAGGCCGAGTAACTTGAGAGTAGGAAGCACATACTGCGATCCTTCTATCAGATAGGTAGGTTTTGATACAGTGCTACAGGTTATTGGGGATATTTGCTTCCCGGAGTCTGCCGAGTACATTTGGCCACCAGAGTGAGTCAAATTCCCTGGCAAAATCGACAGAGATCATCAGGAAGTATTTGCGGTTACGGTTGGTAGCTGCGGTTATTATACGTTCCAAGGCGTCTACAATGGCGCAGCCTCTACGAAAGCCAAATTGTTTGGGGGATCGTAGCCCTGCTTCTAGGTAGTGGGTTTCTATTCTGTTGTGGAATAAGTGTTTAAATAGTTGCTCAGTACCGGTAATAGTGCTATAAGTCTCTACGACTCCGGAAGTTCCTGTCATTTTGTCGGGTTCTTCAAGATCAGTTGGATTTGAGCAGATCTCCAGTCTTGGGGGAAGTGGCTTGCAGAGAGACAGTGGTTGAACAAATTTAGGATAGTTGTTGGGATGTATTCTATGGCCTCTTTTCACGATTTCTGGTTCCAGATAGTCTTCACCAGGCATCTTCTTGTTTCGTATTTCGGCTGTCGCCAAGTAGAGGTCTGCTAGTGTTAATGGGTCGTCGCATTGTTTTCTTCTCAGAGACGGAGCTGCTCCGTGGAGTGAGCTGTGGGGAGTTGCCAAAAGGTGGTATTGAGGATATTGTCTATTGATTGGTGCCATGATTTTGTATAGAAGCCAGCAGGTGTTTTAGTCGAGGGGACTACCTGTACTTTGGGTAGCTTGTTCATTGCGACTTTATAATACAACCCCCAAGGGGTATCAAATTAAATTACTATATTAGGGTTACCCGTAAATAATTACATTAATCCGTATTCGTGTCTGTAAATTGCATGTGTTCTCTGGTCGAATTGCCTGTTTTGCTGGACGAAAAAACCTTAGTTTCTGAGGGAAAAAACCTTGCTATCTACGCCTGAGACCGACTAACTCAGCCACGGAGTGAAAAAAGCCCACTAAAGTTCCTCGCGTCATCGACGGGATTCGAACCTGGGCTTTTTCCACCCGGTGTGGGGTGACAATACCACTGTTCTACCTACGCAGACACCCCCCCCAGGGATAATCGTTCCCAGTAGTTGAAACTAGCATTTCCCAGGATCGTTTCTTCCATGTTCTGATCAAGGCGCTGTATTCATTCCTGACCTCGCGGTATTGCTGCCTGAGGACCTGCATTTCTGCTGCCGGCCAGGATCTTCTTGCTCGTTGAAAATTTTTCCTGCCTGTATTTACCTCGTGTCGCAGTCTCTGAAGCTCCGGAACCACCAGGGGACCGCGCCTGGGAATGGTTTCTTCTTTTTGATGGTTACGTTTGCAGCCTGTATAATTATGTTTACAATGGCGCGTTCGTTTTGGTCCGGGGTAAGAGTTCTATAGTCAAAAGTTTGGACAGAGCCAATCAGTGCTTCTTGAAATTGTTTCCATTTAGCCTTGTCAAGGGCGAATCTGTTGACGCTTATTCTAGATGTGGGTTGTCTGTTAAGGGCACGGTGCATCTGGAACGTAATAACTCTGTGGTCAGAGTTTGTCCAATCCTCTCTGACCTTTCATGAAGATATATGTCCAGCAATGGAGCAGGTAGCAAAGCTTACATCTATTGTTGCTTCCCATAATGTGCTTGAGAAGGTGGGCGGATTGTTCGGCTGGATTAATATAGCCAGGCTATTGTTGGTGAGGAATTCTTCGAGGCGCTAGCCGTTAGCAATACCCCGTGGGTCAGGGGTTGCACTGTGCTTCGGTTGACCCCGGTACCATTTTGGCGGTCTGGGTGCACAGTGTTCTTATTGCTTTGATCTAGCGTTTATTATAGTGATCACAGAGCTTTCCACAAGAGACTTCTTGTTTTACTGTGCAGTGACTACTGCTAACTGGTAGGCCTTACTTCCACGCAGTCCGGGGTGGGCGGCCAGGCGAGTCCTGGTCGGCTAGGTAGGCCTTGATCATCGGACTTTGTCGGTCAAAAGTGATCAGTGTAGTGCGGGACTCTCTTGGAATCGAACATTGTGTTCCAAACCATATATTACCATATAAATATATATACTTGTATTAAGTACTGTTGCAAAGTTTGACCATGTCTGTGCCATGTAAAGCCAAGCTAGGCCCGAAGACATCGGACTCAGAGACGACTGCGATCGTTGATCTTGGTGCTTCTATCACTGCGGACGGCAGCGCTGGAGGTGCAGTTCCAGTAACGACGCAAGTAGTGCTTGAACAATTGCCTGGAGATCTCCTTGAGGTATACATGGATGACTCCTCCAACGATTCGGCGGCTGTTGAATCGAACCAGCGGACTGCTGTAAAACGATTCAGACCGGATTCCTCCGACGATGAGGAAACCCCGATGGATAACTTCAAGGACTTGAAGGCGTTGCGTCAAAGTCTTCATGACTTTATGTTCAACGATTCGAACAAAGTCAATAGATCAGCCATGCGGATTAACTTAGGAATGTGGGACGAACTGGAGCTTCGGGCTATCGAAGTATACGACGAAAACCAATCTTTAAAGGCAGCACTGAAGAGGAGTCAACCCTGCGTCAGCGTTGCGCCTACACCGTACGCAACTGTGGTACAGAGCCAGAAGCGCTCAACCCCTAAGAAAGCAGAAGTCCATGCTGTTCTCATAAAATCTGACTCTGAGACTCTTAAAACCAGTGAGGCTGTAAAGCAAGTGGTATTACAGTCTGTAAAGCCTGCGTTAAAGAGTATTAATGTTCGAAGAATGCGAACCATAAAGGATAATGGAGTGGTGCTGGAGGTGGACAGCACGGAAGACGCACAACGCATTCTTAACTGCGAGACGATAAAAGCCAAGGATCTAAAGACAGAGATCCCCAAGAAACCTGGGAAACGTCTCATTATCTACGATGTAGATGCAGAAGTCGGAAAGGAAGATTTTCTATCAGAATTGTATGAGCGTAACTTCAGTTCATGCGGTGTAACAAGAGCTCGACTCCAGAAAGATACCTTGATCAGGTCAGTGGCGAAAGTTGCCAATAAGGATACCAAAAACTCGATCATCGAGGTCTCTGCCGAGCTGCGGACATCCTCGTCGAGAAAGGAAGAGTATTCATGCATTGGTCGTCCTATAAAGTCCGTGACATATATTTCACGGTTAAGTGTTTTAAATGTCTTGCCTTCGGGCATATAGCGAAGAACTGTAAGTCGAAGACTGTGTGTGGTCACTGTGCGGGAGATGGCCACCTTTACAAAGAGTGCCCTAAAAAAGGCTGAGAAGCCAAAATGTGTTAACTGTGCTAGGCGAGGGAAAACCTCCGACCATTCTGTTAGAAGTAGAGATTGCCCTATCTACATGAGTTACTCAGAACAAATCAAGAGTAAGGTCGTGTATGGATAGTACATCCAATACGGCTTCCAACGATGTTTTCCGAGTTATACAGATCAACGGTCAGAGATCGTACCCGGTCGCTCTACAGTTGGCAGAGCGCTCTAGTAGTGAAAAGTGTGACTATATCCTCTTGCAAGAGCCATACATAGCCAACGATGAAGTTCGTGGCTATCCCCTAGATTATAGGGTTGTTCAGTCTGGTCAGGGTAGTCAGGCTGCGATAATTGTCTGTAACAAAGAATTGGTGGATACCCAGTTGCAGAAGCTGTGCTCCACGCACTTTGTTTGTGCCGAGATTATTGATTCATTTGGCAGAGTGTACTTGGTTAGTGAAGAACCACATGCCTATCTCCGATATGTCGATGAGCTTTGTACTGAGTTAATGGGTAAGAAATTACTCATAGGTATCGATGCCAATGCCAAGTCGGTGAGTTGGGGTAGTACAACCTCGGATTATAGAGGGGTACTTTTTGAAGACTGTATCTTGGCTAATAGGCTCGAAATCCTAAATGTCCCTAACCAACCTTGTACCTTTTCTACACAGCAAGGAGAGTCTAACATCGACATAACTCTTTGCACTGGTACCTTAGTTAATGAAATCACTAAGTGGTCCGTGGAGACCGATTGGTCGACTAGCGATCACAGGGTCTTACGATGCGAGGTCCGTCCTTTTGAACGTAGAACTGAAAATTGTTACGTGGATAGGTTTGTGGCGAGTACTGCTAACTGGAGTAGGTTTACGTCAGTCTTAGACAGTGTAACTGCCAATGAATCATGAAGACAGCTATGGAGTCGTAGCCTGGCGGCCCAAAGAGTTTCTTTAGTGAATAAAATGCTTCAAAGGGCTTGCAAAGCATCCATGAGGAGGGGTAGGAATAGGACGACGTCTGTTCCCTGGTGGTGCGGTTAGTTCAGTAGACTTAGACGCCTTGTCAACCAGACTCGCAGAAAGTTTCAGAGAGCTAGTCGTTCGGGTTACTTAAACCTTGCCAACTACCGAGAGCGTTATGCTACGGCAAAACGAAACTTCGTCAAGGAGATTCGAGACTGCAAGCGCAAGGCTTGGCAGGACTTTGTCTCCGACAGAGGCAACTCGGACCCTTGGGGTGTGCCATACCGGTTAGTGATGGAAAAGGTTCGACTTGAACAGGTCCAGCACACAATTCTGGGAGGGCTGAGCGAGACTCAGACCTGGAACGATACGATGCTTACGGTTCTAAGCACGCTTTTTCCTGTCGACGATGTTGATGTGGAGACGGCAGACCAGATTGCTCTACGTTTGGCTAACCAGAACTACTGTAGTTCTGGTACATCCACTGAGATGTTTTCTATGGCTGAACTCGAGCAGGCCGTGAAAGGAATGCGAAATCGTAGGGCCCCCTGGCACTGATAACTTTTCTGCTGAGATTCTGAAAGAATTCTTCAGACACTTTCCTGACTTATTATTGTCGCTTTACAACCAGTGCCCTGAAGAGTGCACCTTTTCACAGAGTTAGAAAGAAGCCAGACTTGTCGTGCTCCTAAAAGGAGACGATCGTGAGAGGACGGACCCGTCTTCTTATAGGCCGATTGCCTTGCTATCTGTCTTGGGAAAAACGTTTGAGAGACTCATAATGAGTCGATTGAATGCAGCGTATAGAGACAAGCACCAGGAGTCCGATTGGTAGTGTGACTTCAGACAGGGCCGTTCTGCTGAGGATGCCGTGGTGAGACTGCTCTCGCTGGTTCGTAGCTCTGAAAGCAAGTACGTCCTGGGCATTTTCCTTGATTTTAAGGGAGCTTTTGACCGCCTCTTGTGGGAAAGCATCTTATGCCGATTGAGACTTGTGGACTGTCCGAGTGATATCTATCGTCTCATGCGTAGTTACTTTCAAGATCGGAGAGTGGTGGTCTATAACCGCTTCGAGAAAGTTTGTCACACGGTCTCCAGAGGAGTTCCGCAGGGCTCCATTATAGGCCCTTTTATGTGGAACTTCGTCCTGGACGAGTTATTGAACCAAGACTGGAATGGTGTGGAGATTGTAGCTTACGCGGACGATGTTGCTGTACTTGTGTGCGGTGACGCCCGATTATAACTGGAGCAAAAAGTCAGTTGGGTGTTAGATCGGATATAGACTTGGGCCTCGGTCCACAAGTTAATGATATCGCCGACGAAGTCGCAGTGCATGATGCTGAAAGGACATTTTAGTCCTAATAGACATCCCTCAGTTGGCCTTGGTGGGCTTTCCTTGGGTTTTGCGCCAGTGATAAAGTATCTGGGGGTCATTCTGGATCAGAGACTGAGCTTTATTCCTCATGCGAAGTTCATGAGGGATAAAATCAAGAAGCTGTATGGGAAGCTTAGGAGAATCACCCGAGCTGACTGGGGTATCAAAGGAAGGAACTTGGACATGCTTTACAAGTGCCTCTTTGTTCCAATAATTACCTATGCCTGTGGAGCCTGGGGACAGGCTATAGACAGATGCTTAATAAGGCGCCACTTGATGGCTGCTCAGCGGTTTGCACTGTTAAGTGTGACCAGAGCTTGCCGCACTGTCTCCACAGAAGCCCTACAGATTCTTGCAAGTGCAGAGCCCGTCGACTTGCTGATTCTGGAGAAACTCCTACGATATCGAACCAAGAACAACTTACCTTTGGAGTTGATGGGTGTCCGTTGTTGCCCCGATGTGGGAAGAGTATACGGCAGACCCGACTTGAAAGTTGAAAGCAAAAGAATTTCGCTAGAGGTTCACTGCCTATGGCAGGAGCGTTGGACGACGTCCTCTAAGGGCAGAGTGACGTATGAGATGATGCCTGACATCTCACGCTTAGAACAGATACGCAAGTGGCCTAAACTTGGAGTTTTCCAGGCTATGGTTGTTACTGGACACGGACTTCGGTTGCGGCTTCATCAACTGGGCCTTGCGGACAGTGATCGCTGTCGTTGCGGGCAGATTTAGGATAGCCTGCATGTAATATTTCAATGTCTATTATATGACGTGCCAAGGCAGAGGCTGCTTGGCCAGTTAAGTGTATTCACTCCTCATGAGATGCAGAAGCTCTTTGAAAATGAAAGTATATATAAAGTTTTCATAATGTATCTTAAAAATGTAAATATCATACGTAGTGCTCAGGGCACTACTTGAACTATTAGGTTCAAATATTCCCGCATGTTTGCGGATGTTAGTTTTATATTGCAACTGCTTGTCGTTGCAGAATTGTATATTATGTACATGGTACTTTTGATCTCAAAATTGAAATATAAACTTTTGATTTAAATTATATTATATAGATTTTGATTGTGGTTTTGATCAAAGCAATCAGAATTCTACTCACTTAGAGTGTTGTTAAAATGGTGCAAATAAGGGTAGTAGTGACCTGCCTCCACGGGGCTAGGGATGGTAAACTTTCTGGCAGTAAGGCGAGTCCTTGCGGCATGGAAGGCCAAATAGGTCGATGTAAATAGTTAATTTGCGTTGTTGAGCTTTTGCTCGGGGAACGCTTCAATGAGTGTAAATATGATGATGTTGATGATGTGCTTCGGTTGCCGCTTCATCAACTGGGCCTTGCGGACAGTGATTGCTGTCGTTGCGGGCAGATTGAGGATAGCCAGCATGTAATTTTTCAATGTCAATTATATGACGTGCCAAGACAAAGGCTGCTTGGCCAGTTAGGGGTATCCTCTCCCCATGAGATGCAGAAGCTCTTTGAAAATGAAAGTATATATAAAGTTTTTATAACCTATCTTAAAAATGTAAATGTCATATGTAGTGCTCAGGGCACTACTTAAACTAATAGGTTCATTTATTCCCGCATGCATGCGGATGTTAGTTTTATATTGCAACTGCTTGTCGTTGCTGAATTGTATATTATGTACATGGTACTTTTGATCTCAAAATTGAAATGTAAACTTTTGATTTCAAATTCATATAGATTTTGATTGTGGTTCAGATCAAAGCAATCAGAATTCTACTCACTTAGAGAGTTGTAAATATGGTGCAAATAAGGGTAGTAGCGACCTGCCTCCACTGGGCTAGGGATGGTAAACTTCCGAGCAGTAGGGCGAGTCCTTACGGCTTGGAAGGCTAAATAGGTCGATGTAAATAGTTAATTTGCGTTGTTGAGCTTTTGCTCGGGGAACGCTCCAATGAGTGTAAATATGATGATGTTGATGATAATGTGCCAAGCCGGCGCCCCGGTACCATTTTGGCGGTCTGGGCGCACAGTGTTCTTATTGCTTTGATCTAGCGTTTATTATAGTGATCTTAGTGCTTTTCACAAGAGACTTCTTGTTATACTGTGCAGTGACTACTGCTAACTGGTAGGCCTTGATCGGCGGACTTTGTCGGTCAAAAGTGATCAGTGCAGTGTGGGACCCTGTTGGAATCTAACATTGTGTTCCAAACCATACAATACCATATAATTATATATACTTGTATTAAGTACTGTTGCAAAAGTGTCTGTATTATCATTGACCATGTCTGTGCCATCTAGAGCCAAGCTAGGCCCGAAGATATCGGACTCAGAGACGACTGCGGTCGTTGATCTTGGTGCTTCTATCACTGCGGACGGCAGCGCTGGAGGTGCAGATCCAGTAACGACGCAAGTAGTGCTTGAACAATTGCCTGGAGATCTCCTTGAGGTATAAATGGATGACTCTTCCAATGATTCGGCGGCTGTTGAATCGAACCAGCGGACTGCTGTAAAACGACTCAGACCGGACTCCTCCGATGATAAGGAAAGCCCGATGGGTAACTTCAAGGACTTGAAGGCGGTGCGTCAAAGTCTTCATGACTTTATGTTCAACGATTCGAACAAGGTCAATAGATCAGCCATGCGCACTAACATATGCGGTTAACATATGCACAGACTATTACTTTGGCGTTGGGGAGCTCATGGAGGACGTTTTGCAGGTAATGTATTTCAGGGAGAATGTCTTCGCAGGGCCGACAATATAAAGATATTGCATAGAATTCTCCTAATGGAGAGATGATTTGGGCACAGGCGACCCATTTATTGCAGAGTTGTGTTATTTTGTTACCGTGAGGTCAGGATTGCGAACTATCAAGGCTGCCCAGAGGGTATCTCCGTCATATTAAACTATTTTATACATGAGGGCCTTTCACCTCTTTCTTGTGCGTGTAAGGCTTCTGGAGGAAGAGGGCATCAAGTTGTCTTCATCGGCCTTCTTCTTTAGTTGTGCGGCAACAGCTTTAGCCCGTTGTGCATTATGTTGAGAAAAGTTCATTGTGTTTACATTATTGCTTTTATGAAGAGTTCCCATAATTGGTTCTTGATTGCTGAGCACTTTTGGCTTTTATGTAGACGGGGCAGTATTTGTCTCTAATGGAGTGATCTGGTGGCAGTTTTAAGAATTTGCAGTTTGCACACACTGGTCGGGCGGGTTTATTAGGGCAGGAGTTGTAGTTGTGGCCTATGCCTGCACAGTGCCAACAAGTTGAGGAGGTTTGTGGTTGCGCACACGTATGTGTGGTATGGCCGAATCGGCAACACCGGAAGCTTTTGGGCACAGCCACGTGCTCTCTAAAGCGGTGGCTGCCCAATTGATGTAAAACCGTGTCTGTTGGCTGATTATCTTCCAGGCTCTTGGGGCTAACTCAATGACCCATTTTGTGGCGTTACGGCTTCTGGGCTTTGTCTGGTATTTAGCTGTGATTAGCACCGATGGGTCAATATCTGGAATGTCGTGCTGCAGGTTTCTTCTGTAGATTTCGTCCTATAGTTGGGTTGCCCCGGTACCATTTTGGCGGTCTGTGTGCAGTGTTCTAGTTGCTCTGATCTAGCGTTAATTATAGTGATCTTAGTGCTTCCAAAAGAGACTTCTTGTTTTACTGTGCAGTGACTACTGCCTGCTATCTGGTAGGCCTTACTTCCACGCAGTCCGGGGTAGGCGGCCAGACCAGTCCTGGTCGGCTAAATAGGCCTTGATTAACGGACTTTGTTAGTCTAAATAGATTGTGTAGTGTGGGACTCTTTGGAAACGAACATTGTATTACCATAAACAATTATTTATTGTTGTGTTGCATCATGTCAAAAGAACTGACTACAGCTCAGCTACGGGCTAAGCTAAGCCTGACTAGATTGACCAATGAGGAGATGGACGTTCCTGTGTGCGACGATCCAGTTGACCTTGCATGCTTAATGGAAGAAGACTCTTCTAAAGACTCGTCAATTATCCAGCCAGTACAGAGAACTGCCGCGAAGCGGCTCAGAGAGGACTCCTCCAATGTGGACGGAGACTCACAGGAAAACTTGAAGGAATTGAAGATAGTGCGTCAGCAGCTCCATGATTATATGTTCAACGACTCGAACAAAGTTAACAGAGCGCCGATGTACAAAATCCTCAGTATGTGGGACCAACTGGAAGCCAAGGCAATAGAAGTTTTTGCCGAGAACCAGTCGCTGAAGGGCGATGTTGAAGATAAGTCAAAATTATTATTATTATTTTAGGGTTGCCGGTAATTAAATACATTAACCCGTATGTCTGTAAATTGCGTATGTTCTATGGTTGATTTGCCTGTTTTGCTGGACGGAAAAACCCCAGTTACTGGGGAGAAAAACCTTGCTATCTACGCGTGAGACCAACTAACTCAGCCACGGAGTGAAAAAAGCCCATTAAAGTTTCTCGCGTCATCGACGGGATTCGAACCCAGGCCTTTTCCACCCGGTGTGGGGAGGTCGATGACGATACCACTGTGCTACCGCGCAGACTGTTGAAGATGAGCCAGTCCTCAGTCAACGTTGCGCCTACTTCGTACGCGGATGTCGTGCGTAGCCAGACGAGCTTACCACCAAAAAGAAGAAGTGCACGCCGTATTAATAAAGGCTGATACAGATTCTCTTAAGACCAGTGAAGATGTGAAACAAGTTGTTTTACAGACTGTAAAGCCTGTTCTAAAGAGTGTCAATGTTCGTCGTCTAAGAACTATTAAGGACACAGGAGTTGTGGTGGAAATAGCCAGTAAAGAAGATGCACAAAATATTTTAAACTGTGAAACAATTAAGGCGAAGGGAGTGAAAACTGAAGTCTCTAAGAAGTTAGGCAAGCGCTTAATTATTCATGACGTCGACCCAGATGTCGAAAAAGCTGATTTCCTGTCTGAGATGTTCGAGCGGAACTTCAGTTCTCGAGTGATAGATAGAGCTCAATTCCAAGCAAGTGTTGTTATCCGGTCTATTGCAAAAGTTACAAATAAAGATACCAAAACCTGGATCATTGATGTTCCCACAGAGTTGCGGAACATTCTGATCGAGAACGGCAGAGTGTTTTTACATTGGTCGTCATACAAGGTGCGTGACATCTTTCTTATGGTTAAGTGTTTTAAGTGCTTTGCCTTTGGTCATAAAGCAAGAAGATGTAAAGCCAAAGCTGTTTGTGGCCACTGTGCTGGTGAGGGACACTTTCAGCAGGACTGCCATAAAAAGGCCGAGAAGCCTACCTGTGTGAAGAAGGACTGTCCTAAAAAAGGCTGAGAAGCCTACCTGTGCTTGAAGCGCGGAGGTACTACTGAACACTCAGTGCGTAGTAGGGAATGCCCTATCTACAAAAGTTACCTTGAGGTGATTAAAAGCAAAGTTGCTTATGGGACAGCTCCATAGGCACTTACTCTGGTACAGTTTTCTCTTGGTCAGTTCTCCTGCTGCTCAGCAGACAGTGTTGGGTTCCTTTTGACTGTCGGCTCCCCCGATGTGTGCTGCTTTATGCAGTTCTCAGTCTCAGTTTAAGTTTGTATAAATTGTACAGTTGTATGTAAGTAAGAAGTGCTTGGAGCACTACTGTAAATAAGTGTTTTCCCGCATGTTAGCGGAAGTTAGTTTTGTGTAGCAACTGCTTGTCGTTGCAATGTACAGTTTTGTGTATATAATAATTGGCGTAAATATGATGCATACAGTGTATATATAATGTAAATATGGTGCATATAGTTGTATATAATGTAAATATGATGCATTTAGTTGTGTATATAAATATACATAAGTTGTATATATAAATATATATAGATGTATTTATGGTGCAAATTTTTAGATGACTTGTAAATTGATTTGAGTTTTGATTTGGTTCTGATCAGAGCAATCAGATCTTAATAAAAATTGTGTAAATAGCTAAAAATTGAAGGGTAGTAGCGACCTGCCTCCACGGGGCTAGGGATGGTAAACGTTCCTGCTGAATCTCAGCAGGGAAGGCTAAATAGGTCGAAAATAGCTAAATTGCGTTGATGCGCACCAGGAAACGCACCAGATGAGTGTACATATGTAGTTGGGTTGGGGAGCGGTCATTTCCAGTGTCATAAACTATAATGCTCGGTTCCTTTATCTTGGGCATTTCTGCATGGAGACTCAGGGAGGGCACTTTCGGGTTTTCAATGATTTTATTCGCCTCTTCCTGTGTCTCAGTTTCAATAATCACGCCGACGTTGCGAGTCTTCCTCATCGATTTTATTCTGGCGGTTTTAAAATCTTCACCAAGGTTAGTAATTACCGAGTTTTTCACCTCTTCGCTCGTGTGGTGAGTCTCTGGTGTGGCTGGCTTTAAGATGACCAGTTGGTCATCTTAAAGATGGCCCCTTCTTCATGCTGGGGGCAGCAGGAATCGGCTGTTGCTCTATTGTTGTTGTGGTCCTCAGCGCTTGGGCGTATGCGGGGACGCGCTATGGCATTTTGTTCGTCCCACAATCAATATAAGCCTGGAGCTTTGCTGTTGCTCTTTCACTCTCTAGGAAAGTTTCTATCAGGAGTGTATCCAGCTTATTCCACAAGTTGACGATTTGGGCTCTAAGCCCTGTTGTCACCCTGTTGGTTTGCTCCTTGAACAGTGTTTGCAGAGCAGCCTTGAGGAACATTGATTCTTCATGTACGGTGCCCTCTGGCAGGCTGGGGTCCATAGGCAGTTCCGGTTGGTTCTCCTCGCTGGCGTCTTTTTGACTTCGCTGGTTGTCGGGTATTTCTTTTGGCTCTTTAGGCTCAGTGTGTGAGCGTGTCTCCCGCTGCGAATTTGGCACTATTCCGTTCCTATTCTTTCTATTGCTTGTCTGGGGGGGGCCAGAGTGGGGGTCCACGCTTCATCCTTGTGTTCGATGATAATGGGATCATCGTTTGGGTTTTGCGGCATGGTATCCTGGTTATTATTAGGTTTTCCTTCCATATCGGGTAAAATCCGGATTATTGAGCGATTCGGTTAAACGGGGTTTTATGGGTTCCCGTGAAAGGGCTCGTCGTGACAAGTTGAAGATTGTCGCCAGTAGAAGGCCTGTAGGTGTAATAGCGGCTGAAAATTCCGTCAGCGAGGTTTTGTGCTGGCCCCCACTGTCCACAGGTGGGTAGGAGGAGACCAAACAAATATTAGAATGCACATAGAGCAGTTGAATTAGTTCCCTATAGCGTTTTGGGGCTGCTGAAGATGATGGGGATGCCAAAAACACAATAGAATTCACACGAGAAGAGTTTGTTCCTCACCATGAAAAGTTTATGGGGGGGGGGAGTTCACTAAAAACATATTTCTCAGCTTTTTTTTTTTTTTTTTTATGTAAACCCCAGTATGTAAATACGAGAGGTATTAGAAACTACAATACTTAGTAGCGTCCTTGGGTTGGAGATTGAGAAGACGAAAGAAGATATTTGTTGACATTGCACTTGAATTTCTGTAGACTGTAATTTTCAGGAAATACGTATGAAGGAAGGTTGTTCCAGAAAACGGCAGTTGATGAATAAACGAGGAAGATGAAAAGTTGGTTCAGTGAGTTTGAAGTTGGACAGTAAATGGATGTTGACTGGTGGCTGCACGTGTTCGGACTGTTTTGAAAGAGGGAGCGGGAATTATAGAAGCCAATTCAGAAGAACAGTGCCCATGGAAGTATCTGTAGAAGAGGCATGCAGCAGAAACAGTACGTCTATGAGAAAGTGAGTGGAGAGACTCTGATAGAGTTGAATCATTAATTAACCTAACTGCCCTCTTCTGAACGGAATCAGGAAGCCTGAGAGAGGTTTTGGGGGCATCACCCCAGCAGTTGTGGGAACAATATTCCATGCCACGGCGAATTTGCGATTTATACAGAGTGAGCAGCTGTTTGGAAGAAAAGTAACGCCGAGAGCGAAAGAGAAAACCAAGTTTTTTAGATGCAGAGGAAGCAATATTTGTAATGTGCTTGTGCCAAGAGAGATTAGAAGTCAGGGTAATCCCCAAAAGAGATATATCATTTTGCCTAGAAATCGGAGTGTCACTAAAGATAAGCATAGGAGCAGAAGAATCCTTTTTGCGAAATATAAGACAAGACTGAATTTTAGAAGAGTTGAAATGAACTAAGTTGTCTTTGCCCCACTGGAGAAATTAGTATTAGTATTAGTAACGGCCGTATGGTGCAAGAAAGCCTATGGCTTATGCTGCACCAGCAAAAAAAAAAAAAAAAAAAAAATCCGAACAAAACAATGATAAAAACAAAAATTAAATAAATAAATGAAAATAATACAATGAAATTAAAAATTAAATAAAAAGGAAATTAATCCTATCATCCTATGCGCTTCCCTTACCCGAAGATCGGCATTTAAGGAATTGGTAGCAGATTTTCGACAAGTTGAAGCTGATTAAGCAGGACAAGGTTTCTCAAAATGGAAGGTGGAATGCAATGTGCTATGATCGGCAAAACTATGTATAGAATTTCCTGTCAATGCAAGAAGGTCATTAATATACAAGAGGAAAAGAGTGGGAGAAAGAACTGAAACTTGGGGGACTCCGGCATTAGTGGAAAAGTTAGAAGACAGAGAGCCATCTACCATCACCCTCAGTGAGCGATCAGAGAGAAAACTGGATAACCAATTATTAAAAACAGTAGGCAAACCATAAGATGGAAGCTTGTTTAGAAGACCTTAATGCCAAACACGATCGAAAGCCTTTGAGATGACGAGAGCGACTGTTTGAGTTTCACCGAACATTTCCATTGAATTGGTCCATAAATGGGTAACATAACACAGAATATCACCAGTGGATCGACATTGGCGGAATCCATACTGGCGATCGTTGATCAGACGAAAGGTTTCTAGGTAGTTTAAGAGTTGGCGGTTAATTGATTTCTCCATTACTTTAGAAAGAGCAGAAGTAATTGCAATGGGACGGTAATTGGATGGGAGGGATTTGTCATCCTTTTTAGGAACTGGCTGGATATGAGCAAATTTCCAAGCAGAAGGAAAACCACCTTTGGAATAAGAAAGTGAAAAATGGCAGCAAAGAATAGGAGTAAGTTCAGGTGCACAGGTTTTGAGAGCAAGCGAGATGGTATTTCTCGAATACCATCGAGAAATACCATCGAAATAGCTGCAGCTTTCTCAGCATCAAGATTCGTCAAAATCCTTCTGACATCCTTTTGACGGAAGACCACAGGAGCCATTAAATGGAGCGTGTTGGGAATGGTGGGAGGTGTTTTACCAAGATCATTAATACATGTGTTGTAAGAAAATTGGGATGCTAGAAGGTCAGTTTTATCCTTGGCTGAAGTGACAACAGAACCATCTGCTTTGGACAGAGGTGAGAGCAGAGATGGGCAAAAGTTGCGGCCAATAGGTTTGGCAAGGGAACAGAATGCTCGGCTACCATTAGGGCAAGAAGCAAGTTTTTTACTCTTAGCCTATTCAAACTCTAGTTTGGACTGATTAATAACTGCTTCACAATTGTTGTGACCTTTGGTGTAGGCTGAAAATGAAACTGGAAAATTAGAAACAAGCCAATTACGATATGCAACATTCTCCTCTTGAACAGCCTTAGCACATTTATTGGAAAACCAAGGTTTATTTAAAGGACGAGATTTTAAAGTGGAGTTTGGGATAAAGGATTGCATTCCTGCAAAAATAATTTCACTGACACGATCTGAGCAAACGTTGACATCAGAAGTTTTGAAACAGTAATCCGACCAAGGAAAATAAATCTCGCAGGTTATCCCATTTTGCATTCTTGTAATGCCAACCAACACGAGGTTGGGAATAGCCATGAGATAATGGTTCCATTGGAGAAGAGACAATCACCAAGTTGTGATCTGAAGTGCCTAAAGGACCTCTCATTTCGACCGTGTACTTAGAAGGGTTGTTTGTGAGAAAAAGATCAAGCGTAATGGCTGTATGATTAGGATTGTCCGGTATTCTTGTAGGTAAATGAACAATTTGTGCAAGGTCATTAGTAATTGCAAAAGCCTCAGCATCTCGACCAGCTGGGTCGGTGTGACTAGAAAACGGAAGCCAGCTGAACATTAAAATCACCAAGGAAAATTACCTCACTGTTAGGAAAGGTGGACTGAAGAAAGTCAAGTTGCAAAGAGAGGACGTCAAAGAGCGCAAAGTGATTAGTGGAGTTGGGAGAACGGTAGAGACAACAGATGAATTTGACACAATGAGGTAAACAGATTTTAAGCCAGAGAAGATAAAAGATAGGAGATTCCAAATTACCAAGTCTCTGACAAGGAATATCGGAACGGATATATGCACAAGTACCACCTTTGAGGCGAAAGGAATACAGCGAATAATTGGGCAACTGATATGAGCAGTAGTTGAATCAACCGATAACTGAGATTCTGTCAGAAAAAGTACATGGGGTTTGGCAGATTGTAAGTGGAAATGGACGTCGTTGAAATTAGAATCGAGACCACGTATATTTGTGAAATGAACTAGCAAGTGTTTGAGAGGTTTACATCTTTTCGCAGATAAGCTTACTCTATTAGTTTGACAATTCATGGTGTATTCAATAGTAAGAAAAAGTGAGTGGGACATGCTGTATGAAGTAATGAAATTTTTGGATATGGCGTACACACGGTAAGAATATACCTAGATCCTTGTCATAACGTGGCCTCGACAATGCTCCACGCATACACATTACGTGGACTCCCTCCAGTCACTATTTGGCAGAGTAGAGGTAGCAAGATTATACACTAGCTGATCCGGAAGCCTCCTAGAGAGTTAGCAACAGGTACGGTCCGGTGTACTAACTAGCGGCCGGCTGCGAACACCGTTTTAGAGCTGTACCCTCGAAATGTAAGGAACATTGGATCTCGCCACGACGTTCATCATAACCTCAAAAGTCATTAATCATACTGCATGATGGAAGAGATAGGGAACGGTTGACCGGAATTTAGCTCTAGAGACTAAACATGGGTTCCACCACTTCAGGCCTCCAACAAGCAAAGTGGTGGCATTGCACTGGTTGATGACAGTCGTCTACCACCTAGTACTGCCTGGTAACATAGAGGGGAGGCATTCTTCCAGTTCTTTAAGACAGTTAATAGCACAAATTTTTGGAGCTCTCTTTCAGCCCAATAAAAACACTGTTGGGGCACCCTCCGCAGTCAAGTGCACCCTACCAATGTGGCCCCGGCTTTATAATCGGTGCCTCTCTATGGCCCTGCTGCCAGCCACATGGTGTAAATTCCCAAAAGTTTGCAAAATTGTCTCACCTAGGGAATCCTCAGATGAATGTCTTTCGACGGGAACACTTTTCTTGGCGAACTAAACACTTAAATCTCATATTATAACACAGAAATCAGGAGCTCATAAAAACGTGTCTACTCGTAACGTCAGCCATATTGTGGGTCTTAGTGAAGTAAAGTGTAAAGTGTGTTTAGGGTCAATCGGCACCAGGGGTTCCCCCCATCTCCGCATAGTTTACACTGTGGGTGAACCAGTTGACTGGAAAAGCCAGAAATTGAAAAGTGTATGGACTTTGTATATGTGTGATGCCTTGTACCGTTGTTCATCTGGTCATTTAGCCGCCAGACCCCTACTGAGACCCGACGTTGTCCCACTTTCGCCCCGTGGAGGCAGACCAAGTACTCACTAGTGTATAGTCACTCTGGCAGGTCCTGCCACCTAATTTCCTGAGATTTCAGTGACTAGGACCTATAAAAAAAATCGCGTACGCGTCGCGGGAAGCGCTAGGAGAAGTCCAAAATGTTGGGCAAAATTAATTTCAATTGGTGATTTTAGATTGTGTGGGGCGTGTTCACGTTGCTGTCAGATAGAGTGGAGTGAAGGCTGAAGACTGGAGGGAAATAGACAGGAATATAGAGCCGAAAAGGAAGGCAACTCCAGTTTACAGTGGAGCATACCCATGCCCCACCAGAAGGAAGAAATAGGGTGGCAGGGTGGGGAGGGGACAGTTTGCTGTCCCCTCCCCACACTGCCAGGAAGAGGTGAGACAGTGAGTTAGACAAGGGAGCCGGCTCCGCGTTGCTTTCTTTGTAAGTATACCAGTTCACTGAGAAATGCCAGAGATTTAAAAGTGTGTGGGCTTTGTGTTTGTGTGATGTCGTGTACCGTTGTTCATCTGGTCGTTTAGCCGCTGGATCCCTGCTGAGGTCCAACATTGCTCCACTTTCGCCCCGTGGAGGCAGACCAGAAACCCAGTAGACTCAGTTAGTCTGGCAGGTCCTTCCGCGTAATTTCCTGAGATTTCGGCGGCTAGGACTAAAAAAAAAAAAATGTTAACTAATCGATTGCGTGAGGGTGGTGTCGCTTGAATTTGAAAAGGCCAAAAATATGGGCGAAAGGTGATTTTACATCCTTAAATTTAGATGTGTGGGGTTTTCGCTAGCGTACAGATGGATAGGGGGGGGGAGAAAGTATGAACAAGAGGTTTTTTTTTTTTTTTTTTGCACCAAGGCAACTATGACTAGGAAGTATCGGTGTATTGTGTTTTTAAATTGCGTGTTTTCTAAGGTTGATTTGTCTGTTTTACTGGAATAAAAACCCGACAATACGGGAGGACGTCGAAAGGGTTGTGTAGCTCTCACTCGAGACCGATATCATGTCAAGCTGTGAAAGAAGCCCATAACAATTCTTCCCGTCTTGACGGAATCCGAACACAGGCCTTTTCTGCTCGGAGTGGAAAGCAGAACTAACCCACGGGTTTACCGCGACAATTGACAATACAGTTTTAGACAACTTTTCCCTATATGAATAAACTAATATTAATTTTAAAATGATAGCATCGAAACCCTGATCTACACTAATATATAAAGTTTTATCAAACAATATCAACTGAAAAATTGATGCGCAGTTTCCTCAAAACTAGTTCTAAAGTGTTTAATAATTTTATAATGAATTTCGCTAGACGTAAAACCTCCCTCTCTGACCTTATTAAATGGCATCTCATAACTAATTATACATCATTAAAAACAATTACACTACTCTAAAGATGTGGCTTTCAACAGGAACAGCTTCGTTTACACATCTTCCATCATATATTTTTCGATGTATGATATGCTTATAAAATGATATCATGTTTTTCATTTCATTAAGCCTACAAATAGTCTCAGTTCAGCATAGATTACATTTAATTATATGCATTTGATATTTGCTGTTTTGGAATATGTCTTTCCTTTCTCGAATTTTGTTCAATTATTCATAGTGATGCTTTATAGATTTTCAACTCACTTCTTCAAAACACATTACGACACTGGGTGAAGCACATCTATCGTTGACCAGATTATGAATCTTACTTAAATCGGCATAACTTGCTAATTCTGAAAACAAAGGCACTATAGGCAGACCGAATTGCATTTTCAATATTGTTATCCTGTACATCCTTTTCATAAATGAGAATTACTCTTATGAAACTGTTTTCATCTCTTTGATTTTAGCTTTTTTTTAATTTTTTTTATTTTTATAGTCTGATTGAATTATTTTTGTCCGCTATTGTTATTAATATTTATGAACAGTTGTGCTGTGCTTGTTTCTGTGATAATTCATTTT
This sequence comes from Mastigoproctus giganteus, assembly GCF_048544385.1. Classification (NCBI taxonomy): domain Eukaryota; kingdom Metazoa; phylum Arthropoda; class Arachnida; order Uropygi; family Thelyphonidae; genus Mastigoproctus; species Mastigoproctus giganteus. The sequence continues at coordinate 131,996,159 of NC_143577.1, read as the reverse complement.
TTCCATTACAAAACGTTTTTTAAAATGCAAATCAATTACACAAAGCTTTTTAGCAAGATGCCTGCATTTTCCATTATTTTCTTCATTTTGGTAAAATCTGTTTTCTTTTCAACTTCATTTCCTTGGCTCTGTATTGGCAACACAGAGTTTCTACATTGTCATATTACGGTTACCGAAAAACCAACTCGTCTGCCTTTGTGTAATACGTCAGTAAATTGAGCCAGGGGCTCACATCTGGTGAGTATGGGCTTGGTACATACACCCAGGGTCCTGAACTGGTTATCATCGTTCTCTTTCTTGGTGATTTCTTTCTACTTCTCTCTCTCTCTCTCTCTCTCTCTCTCTCTCTCTCTCTCTCTCTCTCTCTCTCTCTCTCTCTCTCTCTCTCTCTCTCAGGGTAATCCGGAAATTTTTTTTGGCTGGTGCAGCATAAGCCTCAGGCTTCCTTGTATCATGTGGCTAATAATAATAATGATAATAATAATAATAATATTAATAATGTTCTCTGGTCTATTTGCCTGCTATACTGGATGAAGAACCATGTTATCTACGCCTGAGACCGACCAACTCGGCTATGTAGTGACTGGCGCTGTATCTCTTTAGTCGATTTTGTAATAAAAAATATCAATTCGAGAAACAAAAATATACTTTATATTTGATGTATATGCACGACCCGCCAGAGTACTCTAGCTACAGTGGTACACCCGGTCAGCCTCCCCGTGGCATGGTGTGGTAACGTCGGGTCCCACTAGGGGCTCGGCAGCTAATTGACCGGAGGAACAAAGGGCACAACACAATATACAGCACATGACCCCCACATACTTCAAATCTCTAGCCCCGATACAATGTACACTCGCGGAGATTGGAGAAATCCCAGGAGCCGTTAGACACTAACATACCTTACACCTTACTTATTTCATAAGCCACCTCAGGAAAACTGCTAGGAATGATATTTACATGCTAGGATTTGAAGCAGGAATGTACATCCTTTGTTACATCGAAAGCACATTACAAAACACATCGAAACACATTATTTTGTGTGTTTCGATGTCTTGATTTGAGAAAAAATATAAATAGTGTTGTTAAGTTATTTGGAGAATTAGCAACTAATGCCATATTGCTCCGGTGATATGGGGTGGTCATTCCCTGACTTTTCCGCATTTGGTGGTCATGGGCTGGAACCCCCGCCTACATCAAGAAACGTGTGTTACGCGCTGCTGCTCCTACCAACCTGGCTACGGAGGCGCCGTAAAGAGAGATGTATTTACAAACGAAAATAAAACGAAGAAAAACGATAAACAGTGTTGTATTTACAAACGGATTTACAAACAAAGGTATTGTAATTTATTAAACTGTTATTCAAAAATACTTTGTGTTCAATTTTGGCCATAATGCACAAAAATATGTTCTTAAGCATGATATTCAGTTGTAGTTAACACTGATAATAATTTCCATTTAGGATATACAGGCAGCATACTTTCAGTTAACTTGAATTTTTGAATTCAGATAGTTGCTTCCACTGTTGCCGTATAGAGGCTTACCTGTCGGCAGGCCAGCCACTATACCAGCAACAAGGCTGCAAGTCTTTACTTTTTACTGTCCTCTAAGTATTTCTGTAGCGTTGAAAGTTTCAATGGTATTGACTGCAAGAACATCTGAGGCTATCAACTTTGTCTACTTATTAATGGACTGGCATTGCTTCGGCGCCTGTTAATCCATAGGTTGGCGTTTAGCAAGGTCATTATACCAGCGAGAAGTTGAGAGGTAGTGCTGCTGCTCTGTTCGCAATCTTAAGAGTCTGGGAGGTGGGGCGAAAAAATATATATTTGTTTTGCAGGGGCTGAGGAAAATATTTGAAATGCACAAAAAGGAATAGAGGACACACATGCAAAAACATATTTGGTAACAAGGCTTCAGTTTCTTGTACCGATTAACTCTTGCCTCGCACTCCATAAAGTTGGGTGGATTTTACATTTTCAAAGTGTTATATAAATGTAATAATCCCAATTTAATTAGATACAGAAATGGGATACTTAAATAGAAAGGGTGCAAGGATATTTGCTGATGCTATCGAGGCAGTGTTAGGTGGGTCAGAAAAATGTTACCTTCGGGGGATTCACAGAATAATAGATAAACAGTAGCCGCAGGCAGAGATGAGAATTATTCTTGAACTGCTCCTATTAGAATGAGCAGCAGCCAGGAAAAGAAGGTACTGGGGATTTCAAGGACTGCTGCGAGTCATCATGGAACAAGTAAATACATTGTTTGTGTTTGGTTAAATAAGAGTAAGAACAGGTGCATGTATACTTGCATGTATACCAATGCTGAGAGAATAGTAAATACATTTGATGAATTTGAAAAGCTGCTCAAGACATCAAAGGCGAATATTGTTCAGATATCAGAGACATGGTGTCATACAGAGGTAGTCTGCGTGGGTAGCACAGTGGTATCGTCACTGTCTTCCCCACAACGGGTGGAAAAGGCCCGGGTTCGAGTCCCGTCGATGATGCGAGTAAATTTATTGGGCTTTTTTCACTCTGTGGCTGAGTTAGTCGGTCTCAGGCTTAGATATCAAGATATTTCGCCCAGAAACTGGGTTTTTTTTCGTCCAGCAAAACAGACAAATCGACCATAGAACAGACATAAGACACACAGCAAGGCAGATAAATTTAATTATTCAGGTGGCCTAAAAATAATAGTTTTTTGTCACACAGAGGTAAGGAATGCAGAATTTGGGGAATACAATATGTACAGAAAGGCTAGAAGGAAAGGAGGGGTGCTGCTGTTAGTTAAGAAACTCATAGAATATAATGAAGTGTATCCAGTTGACATGGGTGCACAGTGCAATGTTGAATCAGTTTGGTGTGACATCATCAGCCATTTTCAATCCACCGCAGGATGAAGGACTCTCCAGCAACTTTCCAGTTCTTTCTGTTTTGAGCACTGGCCATCCATTTACTACCCACAAACTCATGAATTTCATCTATCCATCTCCGCCTTTGTCTTCCAGGTTTTCTTCTAACTCCTCTTGGGTACCATTCTGTTATTTTCTTAGTCCATCTGTCATCGTGTCTCCGAGCTATGTGTCCTGCCCAAGACCATTTTAGTTCTTTAGTTTTGATAAGAATGCCCTTTACTTGAGTGTGCTGCCTAATCCATGTGTTTCTCTTCTTATCTAACAGTCTGATTCCCAATATAATTCGTTCCATTCTTCGCTCTGTAGTTCTCAGCTTCTCTTCATAAGCAGGTGTGACATAAGCACTGCGAAAACCAAGTTGAGAGTAGGAGTGTGTTTCAGACCTAATGATTCTGATGAGTACAACGAACAACTGTACAGGGGGCGAGTAAATCAGATTGTCTTATAATGGGGGATTTTAACTTCCCAGATACAGACTGGAACTTGTGGGTTGTTCACTCACACACTGGCAAGACTTGGTGGATTTATTGGATGATTGTTTTCTAGAGCAGCATGTTCGGGAGGCAACAAGAGGGAGTAATACTCTTGATCTGATTATCAGTAGTGATTCTTGATGCATTAAGAATCTGCAGATAAGGGAACGGCTAGGTGGCAGTGATCACATGTGTTGATTTTTTTTTTTTTTTTTTTGTTAGTTGTTGGCGCATCGGCTTCTGTGGCCATAATGCACCTCCCAAAGTTTTTGCATTTTACTCTGATCCAAGCCCGAGGTGGGATTCGAACCCGGACCTTTGGGTTGGCATATAGGCACTTTACCCACCTGGCTAGCCCGGTCAGCCACATGTGTTGAAGTGGGATTTACTCAAAGAGGTAAGTACCATCAGGGGTAAAGGGAAGGGTTTTTACCTTTTTGTAAAGGTGACTACAGTGTTCTCAGAGGTTTTTAAATTTTATACAGTCGGACCAACTGATGACGTTACCGACATCAAATTCTAAATGGGAAGCATTCAAGGAAATAATCTTGGAAACTACTAGGCTTTTCATACCAACTAAGAAATACTGTTGAAGGTTATGCCTAAATGGATGTCAGGTGAACTAACGAGACTCGTGTCAGAGAAGAAAAATGCATGGGAAGCATATAAATTATCAGGAAACACAGATGCCCACGGTAGAGGTAGAAGATAGTCTGTAATCAAGTCCCAAAGGACGTTAGGCTGGCAAAAGCAGATTACGAGAAATCTTTGGCAAAGGATGCAAAGAAAAACAGTGAAGACTTCTTTACTTACGTAAACTCTAGAAGGGAGGGGATGGATCAGATTTGTCCACTTGACATCGACGGTTCGATTGTTGATAAAACTGCTGAGATAGCTGACAAACTGAATGAGCATTTTGCATGTACATTCACACATGAGGAAGTCCATAGGGAAGTGGAGGCCAGAAGCTTATAAAACTCTGGCAGGGGGCTAAATGACTTTGTAATAACTGAGAGCAAAGTGGAGGAGAAATTGCTGAAGTTGAACATAAGAAAGGCTCCTGGGGTCGGTGAGATCTATCCACTTATATTAAAGGAAGCAGTAAAGGAAGTAAGCAAACCTCTAGCGATAATTATGAAAGCTTCCTTGGACTCAGGAGAGATCATCATGGACTGGAGATGTGCAAATGTATTCCCAATTCACAAAGGGAGATCAAAACGTGACAGGAGTAATTATAGACCTGTTAGTTTTACATTTGTTCCAGGGAAAATAATGGCACGGGTTAAAGAAGCAATGCAGGATTATATAGACAAGACTGCAGTTATAGTTCAGACACAGCATGGATTTTTTAAGGAATTAGACAAACATTTGGAGTGAATGGATGGGTGAAATGGGAAGGGTTTTTTTTTTTTTTTTTTTGGCTGATGCTATATAAGCTTGCTTTCTTGCATTATACGCCTCTACTAATGCTATTCCTAATACTAATGCTATTTTTTGTCTGAAAAATTTGATTGGATACTATGATGTGGTCAGAAAGGAACTGGACGCAAAAAATCATTTTGATATCATATACTTGGATTTTATGAAATCTTTTGATACTGTTGAAAGACTATTACTGAACAAAGTGGAGCAGTATGGCGTCAAAGGCAAGTTGCTACAATGCATAAAAGAATGGTTGAGTGGGAGAAGACAATGAGTGGAAATCGATGGGCATTGCCCTTAGTGGACTAATGTTATTAGTGGAGTCCCTCAGAGTTCCACTATTGTTGTTTTCTGTATTTATCAATGATATTGTACTACACTGACAGTGGTAGAGAATGAAAGGGACTTGGGGGTGGTTGTGCAGGCAGATATGAAGTTCTCTGAGCAGTTCAGACGGGCTGCAAGAGTAGCTCATGGAGTATTGTCAATGATATACAGGAATTTTTCCAGCAGGGATAAGGAGGTGATTATTTTTATTTTATTTTATTTTATTTTTTAACATATAATATACACAACAGGCATTCGCCCAGTTAAAGTGTATAACAGAGCAAAGGTTGTACAAACATAAAAATAAGTGGTAGACTAATATACTTTGTACAATGGAAACGGGAAAAGTTCAATTCACAAAAATAAAAAGATATTCATGACGTCAAGTCCAGCGCTATGTAAACTCGCAGAAAGCAGTTTGCTGCAGGAGACATCATCACACACACACACGAATTAATGAGGACATCTTTGGGCCAGAACTCATCCGTCAATCGGTCAATTTACTCCAAATAGATCTGTGAAATTGTTTCTTGTTCACAGCCATATCCAAGTCAAACTTGTTCATGAGTGCCAATGTTCTTTTGAAGAAGGAGTTCCTGGATATCTCTAATCTGGAGTTACCAATGTGGAAAGTAGTCTTCTGTCTAGTAGCCACCACTGGAGCGTGAAGGTCAATATGGCATAGAAGATCCGGCAGGTAAGTTGATCCAGCGAAGATGTGGTACAACAGTTTTAAATCAAGAACAGTTCGCCGAGTTTCCAGAGATTGAAGCTTGAAGTAGGAACAGAGATTCCGGTAGAAGATTCTGTGGTAAAACATGGGGTTACGTCTGGAAAGATAGTGGATAAATTTCATCTGGAGCGATTCTATTTGCTGTATCAAGTATGCATAGTGTGGGTTCCATATAGGAGAAGCAAACTCCACTATAGGGAGTATAGTTGTCTTAAATAGGAGCACAGAGAACTGAGGATCTTGAAATCTGTACGTCTGCCGTTTAATTAAGCCAATTTGTTTTTTCGCTTGGTTCAATATATTCCTAACGTGTTTTTCAAACCCACATGTAGCGGTAAAAGTAACTCCCAGATCTTTAACTTCGTCAACTCTGGAAATCGGCATCTCCTTGATGTAATATTCATTAACTAAAGTCTTAGTTTTCCTCGTAGCGGCAAAGGAAATAGAGCTGCACTTCATAGTATTAACCTCCAAACCATTCAAAGCAACCCAATCAGCAAAAGAGTTGAGAGCAGTCTGAAGGTTAACTGCATCATCTGGACTGCAGATAGGTGAATATAGTTTCACATCATCGGCAAACATTAGTATCTTGATACCACCTCTCTCAACAAATTGCGGTAGATCGTTGATAAAGATGGTGAATAAAAGAGGCCCAAGAGATGATCCCTGTGGTACTCCTCTCGATGGAAAAAATTCCCTTGAGACTTCCTGTCCGATGATCACTGTATGTTTACGATATGAGATATAACTCATCAACCAGGATAATAAAGGGTCAAGTATTCCATAGTGGCTTAGTTTTTGAGCAAGTTGATTATGCGGGACACTGTCGAAAGCCTTAGTAAGGTCTGTGTAGATCACATCAACCTGTCCCCCGCGATCGACGGTGTCTAGAACCTGTTGCCAGATGGTGAGAAGATTAGTGGTAGTTGATCGGCCCCTGGTGAAGCCATGTTGGCAGTCGCTGATGAAGTGATTAAAATATTCCATTAATCGGTGGTGAATGACAGTGTCCAGAATTTTTGCCAGCGAGTTCATAAGGCAGATGGGACGGTAATTCTCTAGTGAGTGGTTTGCACTTCTCTTTGGGATAGGAATAATATTGACAGTTTTGAAGTGAGTGGGGTAGATACCAGACTTAACGGAAAGATTGAATATATGCAATATTATATATTTAAGTTGTGGAAAGCATTTCTTCCACAAGATAAGTGGAATCTTATCTGGGCCTGCAGAAAAATCTTTTGTTAGTTTCCGAAGCGCTTGAATGATATCGTCTGTGTCCACCGAGAGATTATTCAGTGTATCATCCTTAACAACTTGAAATTGATAAGCTGAAGCAGCAGTAGCTGCTGTTTTCTCTGAAAAGGAGGAGAAAAAGGTCGCAAAAAGATCTGCTTTAGTTTTGTCACAGGTTATAGGCTTGCCATCGGAATCAATGATCCTTGTTCCTGTTGAGCAGTTATTAGAATTCTTTAGCATGTTCCAGAATGGCTTTAGGTCTCCATTTACTGTGAAACTGTGTTGAATTGATTGCATATAACGAGCGTACTGATTTCTGATCATCCTTTTAACGTTACTTCTGTGTTCCTTGAACAGTGCCATATATGCTTCATCATGTGTCGTCCTAAAGTGTTTTCTGCACTGTTCTTTGGCTCGTATAATCGCAATTATGTCTGTCGTGATCCAATGAGGGAATCTATTCCTGTAATTTTTACTAAGAGGTACGAACTCTTGAATGATAGAGGTGATTGTGCTAATAAGATGATCGGTGACTGCGTCAAGATCATTAATCCGTGGGAAGGAGAACCAATCAATGCAATCTAGCTCACGCCCTAATAGTTGCCAGTCTGCTCTCCTAAAGTTCAGCTTGGCTGGAACAAGAGTTGTGCATCTATTCTTCTGTGATATGTTTATTTGACAGCTTAAAGCCTTGTGATCAGACGGCAGAAATGAAACTGCTTCTAAAATAAGGATCTGCTTGGATGCAAAAATGAGATCCAGCATTGCCTTGCCTCTAGTACAAGTATTGTTATACTGCTTGAGGCCCAGTTCTGACGTGATGTCATATAGCAGCTTAGTTGTAGCGGTTGACTTCTCGATGCCTAGTGGAGAGTGTTGAGTATTGAAGTCTCCAAACAAGTAAACCTCATCCGACTGGTGAAAAAACGTTTCAAACTCACAGAGTGCTTGCGACAGCCTCTCCATAAGAAGAAGATCGACCGGAGGCGGAAGGTAGATAGCTGCAATGAGAACAGTTTTATTATGAACCTTCAGCTGACAAAAGATTCCTTCAATGTTTTGGAGAGTCCTGTGCATTGTAACTGCAAATTGGTTTGAGATAATTATCGCGACACCACCTCCCCTAGATCCCCTGTCTCTTCTGAGGACAGTATAGCCCACTGCTGCCACTTCCGAATCCAGAATCCCATCGTGTAGCCACGTTTCTGTGAAGATATATATATCAAACTCCAGAGAGCAGAGCGAGATTCTAAATTTGTCAATTTTATTCACTAAGCTCCTACAGTTCTGATAATATATGTGAAGAGATTGCTGACAGGCAACATCAGCTCTCCCTATATATACAGGATCAGTAGAGGCCTGGAAAAGAAAAGAACAAGAATTGTTTGTGCACCGTGATTGCTAACTATCATTCTTCTCCAAATTATTTGTACTCTTGTTGTAGATTTTGAATGGCCTGATTATTAATCCGGGAGGCCAATACAGGGAATCCAGTAGTTTTCTTTCATCCAATGCATTGCAGGTCACCAGGAAAGAAGCGTAGGATGGATGTTTAGTTTTAAGTGCACGAACTTCAGCTACCGTTCCGATTTCGTTTCTGATGAATTCATGTAAAACTTCTACTTTTGTGTGTGGACTGAGCCGGGAAATAAATAACTTGGATTTGCGAGGTACTACAGTGAGATTGTATTTGCCTTTGAATAGGCGATCCTCACATTGAGAAGGTGCGTGTGCCGAAGAAAGATAATTGGCTGCACGATAATGGGCTGAAGAGGTGTTGCTATCAATTGGTTCCTTATCATTCTCGTAAGTTCTTCCACCAGTTTTTTTGTTATCATTCCCGTGAGTTCTTCTACTGGATTTTTTGTTATCATTTCTGTGAGTTCTTCTACTGGATTTTTTGTTATTATTCTCGTTAGTACTTCTACCGGTTTCGATGTTTCTATCCTCTAATCTGCCCACGTCGAAATCCACCTGCAGTGCCTTATCCTTTGGAACTTTAGACACCTCAGACTCTGATCTCTTGTTACCAATAGGTATGAGATTACTGATGTTGGCTTCTCCTGCAGAGCCAGTTTGTTGTGGTTTCCTCTGTTTTCCTGCTTTAGCCTGAACATCAGATATTTTCTTCCCTTTGCTGAGGGTACTAACTTTTTCATCAGATCTATCGATCTTGTTTGAGGAGGTCTGCGGTCTATGATCAGTTGATTGCTTAGCTGGCAGATTCCGTTTTTCTACATCGCAAAAATCTCCTCCTGAAGCCAGTGTGGAGTGGCTGTCAGCATGATTGCGTGCACAATGAGGGCAGATTGCAATTAAGCTGGATTGGGCATAGTTTTTATAGAATCGGATAAGCTCAGTTGAATTAAGTAAGTTCGTCAGTTTAGCTGGGTCATCAAGATTCCTTAGTTCGATTTTGTTAAATATATCTAGGAGGATAAGTTTGATCTCCTTATTTTCCCTGTGCAGTACCGTGATATAGTCTTTCAGCTCTTGTAATTGAGCTTTAATAAGAACGTTTCCTTGCTCAGGATTAGTAACAAAATCTGAATAAACTTCACCATTGCACTTTCTTTCAGTTTCAAGTATTTTTTTCTCAGTTTGCAGGAACTGAGTGCTATCATCGAGGTTGTTTGTCAGTGGCTTCCCATTATGAGACCCCTGTTTTGTCAACTCCAGAAGTTCAATTAGTTTATTAGCCATAAGATCGGCTCTATTTAAATGATCTTTCTGGAAGTTGCGGAACTCGTTTGAGAGTTGTTTCACAGATGTAGAAATCAGTGTTAATCCTTCGTCACTGCTCGCGCTCCGGGTGCCATTCCATGTTAACGACGGAGGGCATGTTAACTCGGCATCATCTAATGAGTCAACATTTATTGAGTCCTTAGACTGATCGCCACCCTTACATAACTCACATTTCCAGAATTTTTTTACTTTTTTAGCGAGTTTTTTCAGATTCGCGTAGGGAGAACAGGATCCGCAATAATGGGCATGACAGGATGTACATTGAAGTGCATAGTCCACTTGGATGCTACAACTTGCACAGATTAACAATTTCTCCATAGTCTTGTGGAAAAGAAAACAGAAGAACAGAATATGCCAAGCAGCCCTTCCGATGCGATTCGTAGTGACAGTCAGTAATTAACCGTGACCTTTAGCTTGTCCAACATAGCTCTAGGGCTTGAAACGTTTGAAAGCATAACACAGTGTATGTAGGCCGGAAGACGCTAACTGCTGACCTTGACCAGCCAGCTGAATGCAGAAGAAAGCTCTTTGTCTGTATTACTGAAATTCGAAAAATGAATAAAATTACCTGAAATCGTCCAAGAGAATCCCTGTAAGTTGCCCAGAGTAGTCACAGCGAGTAGGTGAAACACTTGAACTCCAAGAAATGGAAACTCCTGAAGTTAGATACTTGTTAAAAGCTCACTTTTGAAGAGCACAAAATTAAGACACCTGTATGCAGGCGCGCACGCGCAGTGCGCGTTCATTGTATAAGGCAATGGTCAGGCCACACCTAGAGTACTGTATACAGGTCTGGAGGCCTCATTTCATGAAGGATGTAGAGCTGCTGGAACGAGTACAGAGAAAGGCAACAAGATTAGTGAATGGAACAAAGGGGTGCTCTTACGAAGAAAGGCTTAAGTTTTGAAAATTACAGTGTCTGGAGACTAGGCACCAGCGAGGTGATCTGATAGAGGTGCATAAAGCCTTGAATGGTTTAAGCATGCTCAATGCTGATGGGATTCTTCCTCTAGCTCAGAAAAATCACCTGAGAGGGCATAAATTCAAATTGAGGAAAGACAGATGTAGGATAGACGTGCGGAAATTTGCCTTTAGCCAGCGGGTGGTTGGTTGGTTGGTGGAACAGACTTCCATCCCTTGTGGTGGAGGTTGATAGCCTAAATAAGTTTAAGGCTCAGCTGGACAGGTATTTTGAACGAACAGAGGGGTGAAGTGGAAGTGGGTTTTTTTTTTTTTTTGGCTGATGCTGCATAAGCTTGCTTTCTTGCATCAAATGCCTCTACTAATGCTAATGCTAATGCTAATTGATGAAGGTATATTAGGGTTAATGTCTAAGTTTGAAGACGATACGAAGGTAGGCAGGTTTGTTAATGACAGTAATGATAGTACACTACTGCAACAGGATCTGGAAAAGTTGAGCAAAAATGTCTGAGAGGTGGCAACTGAAGTTTAACATCGACAAATGCAAAGGACTGCATATAGGTAGAAGTAACCCCAGAGAAATGTACCAAGTGTGTAGTGTTACACTCAGAATAGTGGGGAATGAAAGAGACCTGGGGGTAATTGTGCAGTCAGACATGAAATTTTCTGAGCAGTGCAGACAGGCTGCAAGAGTAGCTCATGGTGTCTTGTGAATGATATACAGGAATTTTGCTAGCAGGGATAAGGAGGTGATTGTCCCCTTGTATAAGGCAATGGTCAGGCCACACCTTGAATACTGGAACGAGTACAGAGGAGGGTCACGAGATTGATGAGTGGAACAAAGGATTGCTGTTACTAAGAAAAGCTTAAGTTCTTAAAATTGCAGCGTCTGGAGACCAGACACCTGCGAGGTGATGGAATTGAGGTATACATGTGTAAGGCTTTGAATAGTTTGAGCAAGATTAATGCTGATGGGATTCTTCCTCTTTTTCAGATTACTCACCTTACAGGACATAAATTTAAATTGAGGAAAGACAATGTTTAAAATAAATGTACCTAAATTTGCCTTTAGCCAGCGGGTGGTTGATAGTGGGAACAAACTTCCATCTGTTGCAGTGGAAGTCAACAACTTAAATAAGATCAATACAGAACTAGACAAACATTTGTAGTGAATGGATGGGTGAAATGAGAAGGTTTTTTTTTTTTTTTGTCTGATGCTATATAAGCTTGGTTTTTGTGCATCATACGCCTCTACTAATGCTATTCCTAATGCTAAAGATCTGGGTGTGACTGTAATTACTTTTGTTAGTAAATATCATGTCGGCAGCGTTTTAATTTACTTCGCTTTTTGGATTTTCTGCTAATCCCATTTTATTCTGTAGCGTGACGTAGCCTAGTGGTCATGAGAAAGAGTTCAGTAGCACACGGTCTTTGAGTGGACCGTGGTTCCAACTGTGACTGCTAAATATGACTAGATGACTGTATTCATGATTTATTGTAAACTCCTCAGACCTGATGGGCATGCTGGAGTATAAAGATGAAATTTTATATTATTCTAGAATGGTCCTAAAAAAACAAAACAGAAAGTTAAGTCCTTTTCGTACCTGAAACATATGGCCAGAATATTTCTTTCACTCTGCATTCTCCATTTCAGTTAAATCTATTATAGACCCATTGTTAATTTTTAAGCATATATGAAAAGTTTGCACTAAGTTGTTGTGATTGTTTCACAACCTTACTGTTCAACGTTGCATGAATTATAAATATCACCGTGAATTCTACCTTTGTTTTCCGTAGTTAAAAATCGCTTGAACTTAAACTGCTCGTGCTATCACATTTCCACTAAAATATGGCAGTGCAAACGATGTAAAGGACAAGCATAAAGCAGTAAGGAAACTTTTTGTTAGTTTTTGATGTTGGTATACTATATCATCATCATATTCTTCATCCACTGCAGAACGAAGGCCTGCTCAGCAACTGTGGTCTTGTACTTTCTGTTGCCATTGTACGCCAGTACATTTTATCTTTTTCTTGGGCGAGCGGTATCCATTTAAAAATTCGTTTGGTCTTCTCCGTGTGACCCTCAGTCTTTGTAAAACTTTGGCATTCAATGTCCATGTTTCACAACCATATATTAGGACAGAGAGCATACATTGATCAAAATATTTTCGTTTAAGACAAGAAAAGTTTGTCTTGAAGACTATGTTAAGCTTTCCAAATGCTTGGCATCCCAATTTTATGCGCCGTTCAATTTCCATCATAAAGTTTCCATTTGTTGAAATTTCTTGTCCAAAGTAAACATACCTTTCCACTTCTAGTTCTTGTCCATCGGCCATGATTTTCTTTGGTCTGGTAAATTTGTTGAACATAACCTCCTGTGTTTTCTTGATTCAAACTGAACTTTATGCTGCCGTTCTTCAATGTTTTGCTGAAATTCTTCCGGTTCATTGGCAATGAGAATGATATCATCTGCAAATCTTAAGTGATTCAGGTAATATACATTTATCTTGAGTTCTTTATTATCCCAATTTAGCTTGCAAACAATTTCTTGTAAAAAGGCAGGAAATAGTTATGGGGAGATTGTCTCCATGTCGGCCTCCTTTTTCTATTTTGATCTGAACTTTATCATTGTTGACCGGTAATTGATGCAGTCGCGTTTTCATATAGTGATCGGAAAATATTGACTTAAGCTCTGTTGATTAAGACGTTGATTATTGTTTGTTTTGTGACTGAGTAGAATGCTTTTTCATAGTCGATGAAGGCTATACATAATGAAAGGTTGTATTCATTGTGCCACTGTATAATTTGCTGCACTGTTTGGATATAACCCATTGTACTGAAGCCACTTCTGAAACCTTATTCTCCTTCGAAATTATCAAATATTCTACTTATTCATCGAGTATTGTGCCTATTCTTCTTGAAAGTATCTTTCTGAAATTCTTGTAGACAACTGGCAATAGGCTTATTGGTCAGTAGTTTTTTTTTTTTTTTTTTTTTTTTTTAAATGTGACTTGTCACTTTTCTGGTGCAGTAGGATGGTTTCTGCATTTTTCCATGCTATACGTACTTTGTTAAGTAAAAGGCATTTTGAAAACGGTCTGGCTAGAGCTTTAGATACCTGCTGGCCTATATCTTTCAACAGTGACTTTATCGGGTCCTGCTACTTTGCCATTTTTCATTTATTTTTCGGCTGTTTTGTTTGTTTGTTATTTGGTTTTTAGGAGCATTATTATTTTTTTTAGCATCTTCTTCTACCAAAATTTCTGGTACAGTTTATAAACTGATATAGAAGAAGAAGAACTCTTTATATACACAGAAGGCACATTGCTGTATACAACTCCCTCAACGGCTACAAGCCAGGGGTTTGTATAAAAAGAATTACACAACATAATAAACACACACAAAAAGAAAAAAAAAAGCATTATGACTCCTGAAAGGTTTGAACACTGTGGTGATGGATCCATGGCAGTGATCAATAGGTCTCCGGGAGCAGGTTCTAATGTCCTCTGACATAGTCCTGGGAAGCATATCGACCGAGTACTTTCTGCCAATATTCCTTGTCAACTACTAATTTGTAGAGGTCGCCGTCCAAGGACTGTATGTCTTGCAGCATTTGCACAGGTATGTATGTATTTGTCTTGGGCCGCACCTGGAACGTTAGTTCATCTCCGCCTCGTTTCACTTTTAAATTAGAGGATTCTGCAAAAATGGGCAGAGGTGAACTGGCTGTTTGGCTACCCGGAGTCAGCAGGTCGGAAACGCGCCACCACAACCACAGGAAGGTATATCAGGAGCAACCAACCGGAGGCAACAGAAGAGAGGGACGCCAAGAGCCCAACAAAGTACGAGCCAAAAATAGTAAAAAAAAAAAAAAAGGAACTTATACAACTATACAAAAATTAAATACTGTACACAAGATAACCTCAACAGATTGATGTAAACACAGATGATACTTTGAGATTTCAAAGTAAACAATGCAAGTAATCTTTTGCATATTAACATAAATAAAAAAAAAAAACAAAAAAAAATTCAAAGAAAATAATTAAGGATAACAGTGCCATTCAACCGACAAAACTTTACACAAGAATTTTAGCTCAGAAGCAGGCACAAAACTTATAAACAGTTGAGGTTAAATCCAGTAAGTCCTGCAGTCATTAGTGGCAAAGTCAGAGTTAATCACCAATAACAAAGTCACAGTCAGTTAACAGCCATCCGAGCAAAGCAGCACATGAATTTTCATCGAGTTGTAGTTGTAGGACACTTGTAAAGTTTCAAAAAAAAAAAAAAAAAAAACACAACACACAGAGCACAAGTCCAGAATTGTAGATCTTGTTGAGAAAATGGACGTCATTGCAGTGAAGGTGAAGAGTCTTGAGCTGAATTTGAAACATTCGCATGTGCAGTCATTGCAGAAAGGATTGCAAGCCTTTTTGTTTGGTTGCCTTAGCAAAATCCTGAAGGGCGCGGTAACTCGTGGCATTTGATACAAAATTAGTTTCCAATCCTGATGAAAAAAAAAAAAAAAAAAATCAAATTATTATTTTAGGGTTTCCCGTAATTAAATACATTAACCCGTATTTGTGTCTGTAAATTGCGTATGTTCTATGGTTGATTTGCCTGTTTTGCTGGACGAAAAAACCCCAGTTACTGAGGAGAGAAACCTTGCTATCTACGCCTGAGACCAACTAACTCAGCCACGGAGTGAAAAAAGCCCATTAAAGTTCCTCGCGTCATCGATGGGATTCGAACCCAGGCCTTTTCCACCCGGTGTGGGGAGGACGGTGACGATACCGCTGTGCTACGAGCTCAGAATCCTGATGAAAAGTTGGGAATTGCATTCTGCAGAATTACTCGAAATTCATTGTATGAGGGACAAGAGTACAACACGTGCTGCCAATCTTCCACACCGCCACAATGACATGACAGAGTTCCGTAGGAGACAAGCGAAATTTAAACAGTTTCTTATTTAATTATCCATGTCCTGATATCAAATAGGAGGTAAACAAGTCAAGGCTAAACCAAATTGTAGATTTTTTATCCATAAGAGAGTCAACTTCAGGAAAAAACTTACGCGTTACACTGCCCAGTGTTGTGCCATCCCACCTACTCTGCCACAAATTGATCAACTCTTGCCAAATTCTTTGTCGTTCAGTTTTAACATCGACTTCAGTGTTAATAGAAATTCCAAGGACCTGAGTGGGAATCTGACGTTTCAAGCGATAATATAAGCCTCTGAAAATTACGTAGAGATCGAGTGGTAACGTCCCAGCTAAAACCTTCAAAGCAGGTGTTGAAACTGTTCGACAAATCTTCAAAATACAAAGTAACATTGTACGCTGGATTGATATCAATTTTGATTGAAATTTTACAGTCCGCACCCTATGGAACTAAGCCCTAGCAGCATAGGTAACCACAGGGAGAAACACAGAATTATAGCAGATTCTTAAACATCTTCTAGAAAGACCCCACTCAGTTCTAGAAATTCTGACAAGAGCGCCGGTGAAATTTCTGATCTTAATTCGCAGATTGGATAAATGAGGGAGAAAATTTAACTTGTTGTCAATAGTTATTCCCAAAAGTTTAATTTCCGTTACTAGAGGTATTTGTCTGTCGTTTATTTTAACTCTTGGAGGTCGACGAACGTCCAATTTAGAGCCAGGATCATAATTTTTGTCTTGGTAGAACTAATTTTTAACTTATTTTCAACTGTACATTGTTGAAGATCAGATAGAACTTTCTCAGCGGATATTTCAATAGAAGATCTTGAAATGCCACTAACAAGGACTGTCAAATCATGCGCATATGCCATGATCTTCAAGTTGTCAAAGGTTCGGATAATCCAACCTTGCAGAACAAAGTTCCAGAAAAGTGGTCCCAAAAAACACCTCGAAAGACCTGACGCAAAATTTGTCTGTACTTAGATCTGGCGGTGATAAATCTGTTAGAGAAATAGCTCTTAATTAGAAGATAAAGTTGCTGGGAACATTCGGCATGACGTAAACGTTCGAGGGCACTTTCTCACCAAAAGGAATCAAAAGCACCCTCCAAGTCAATAAAGATAGCAAGAGTGTACTTGAAACTGGAGTGTTTAACAGAAGAAATGAAGTCTACAAGGGTGTTCTCGCAGGACCTTCCAGGAGTGAATCCGTATTGATTAGGCGCAATTAGTCTTGGAACGGGGACTAATTGCGGCTAATCAATACGGATTCACTCCTGGAAGGTCCTGCGAGGACGCCCTTGTAGACCTCGTTTCTTCTGTTGAACACTCCAGTTTCAAGTACACTTGCACAGATAAGAACCGATCAGATAGCTTTAACCGGTTTGGGATGGCCTGTAGAACTGGATTCGCCCTAAGGCTCTGGACCGGGATCCTCCAACCGCACTTCGCCCAGAAATCTGTTAATGAAATAATGCCGACCATCATTTTTATGGAAAAGACGAGTCTTCTCTGGTGAATGATGGCAAGAAGACGTCTGATTTTGAGAGCTACCGTCATCTGGGTGGTCCTTCGTGCATGGGGAAGCCAAAATTTCCATATGGTCCCCTGTAGCCAGAATTCCCGCGCGAAAATCCTTCTAAGATGGGTCATAGCAGTTGAAATCCAGACTTCGGCGCCATAGGTACAACTGGATAAACACATGTCTTAATATATCTGCACCCAACAGCCTGGTCATGGACGTGCATAAGTTGTTGTTTAATCATCCACCGAAGTCGACAGAATTTTATTTGCAAGTGGTCTATGTGCGGTAGAAGGGAGAGCTTTTGATCAAAAATAACGCCCAGATCTGTATGTTGTTGGACGGCAGAAATCGCGAATCCTCTTAGAATAGGTTGCACTATTGTTGGGCTCCGTTTGAGAGAGAAAGCCAACTGTTTTGACGTCTCAGGATTTATTTGAAGTCTGAAACCAGAGAGGAAGGCCTCAAGGTTCCTGATTTTCTGAAGGATTAAGGTATTGATGTATTCAGCAGTGTCTTCAGGGCTGATGGGAGTAAAAAGTTTTGTCATCTGCAAAGGTGATGATATCAGTTCGGCCTGTCACGAATGGCACGAGAAGAGCTGAGAACAAGATTTCGGACAGAACCTCGCCTTGTGGGACTCCAGCTGTAATACTCGTGGTGTAGCGCAGATTGCCATCGCGAACAATAATGATCCTGTTCTCCAACATTGTCTGAATAAACCAGAGCACGTCTCCATCAATGAGGTAATACTCACGTAGTAGCCTTGCTAACGCGCAAACGGATATGGAATCAAATGCTGTTTGGACGTCGATATAGGTAACGGTGATTTCCCAACGGTGCTCAAATGCCTCGAGGATCTTGGTAGTGGTAGTGACTAGATTTGTAGCGGTGAATCTTGATCCGGTAGCATAGTGAATCTGCGGTAGCTGTTGTGGCATAATTTGGATGGTTAATGTTCTCAGAAGAGATTTCTCAAAGAGCTTTAGTAGGCATCATGCAGAGGAAATTGGACGGAAGTGACTGGGCTGAGAAGCAGGCCGTGTTTCCGGCAGCGGTCTTACTAGATAGACATGCCACATAGGAAGAAAAAATGTTTGATTAAGGATCTTGTTAAATAACGGCAGGAATGGATCAACAACAAATGTACTGAGGCATTTCAGCATAAACTGAGGAATTCTGTCGGCACCTGATGCGGCCGTAGATGCTAAGCTATTCATTGCGTGGACCAGTTGGTATTTGGTGAGGTGAACTGAATTTAAGGGGTCTGTCGAAATCTGGTTGATTGGGAATTCCATGGATTCTGGCTGAGCAGCGAACATAGTTATATGGTCGAGCCAACTGTCCATATTGAGTGAGTCAGTGGCGCCCTCTGATTATATTCTATGGAAGGGCTTCCCCTTATTTATGGTATCCTCTAGATGAAGTTTTATCGCCTCTCTCTCTTGTTCCAAATAAAAAGCGCCCTAGTTCCGGAATAGGCAGTTCTGTTCGAGAGTGAGCCGGAGTTTTTTCACTTTTTGTGCAAATTCTGTTTAACGTGGAAAGTTTCAGAGACTTTTGGATTCCACCAGGCCTTTAAATGCTCTGTGATGGTTAGTTTCTTCGTTGCAGTATAGAGAGAAACTGTGGCTAATCTTGTCATCAGGTCAATCCCGAGTTCGGGGTCGCATTCCTGAAGGCGACCTTGCTTGAGCCGCATAAACACACTTTTCAGGATTAAGGTATTTGGGCGCTATAATTGTTTTGGTTGTGTCTTTACTTCTTCCAGAAATGATGGACATTTCTATTTGCACAGAGAGAATGATGGGGTTATGATTAGACTGCATGTTACTTATAGGGTTTTGATTAGCCACACAATTTCCTGACACGAACGCAAGGTCTAATGTGCTTTCTCCCCTCGTGGGTAGTGTGCTAACCAGTTTGAAACCTAATATACCTAGACGCTGACTCAGTTTCCTCTTGAGGTTTCACTCAGTATTCGACAGATTGAAATCCCCACACACGACGTGTTTCAGTGATGAACGGAGATGGTTAAGCAGCCAATTGAGGAGCTCATCAACTACTTGAGGTAGCCCAGTGGTCAGGAGCGAGAGTGCATAGCATGCGTTCCTTGAGTGGGCGGGGGTTCAAGCCCGTGACTACAAAATACGATAAATATTTGTATTGACGATTTATTGTAAACTCTACTGACTTTGTTGTCGTGCCGGAGTATAAATAGAAAAAAATAAACTAAAAATACTTGTGCGACTGGAACCGGTGGGATATACACTGCGACAATGTCGAGAGAATTGTTCTGGCTGTTATTGTTTTTAGGTTTTAGTGTAACTAGAACTGCCTCGAAAGAGTCAGACTGGCTCAATACTGAGTGGAGAATAGAAAATACCTGCTTATTGAAAAAAATTGCAACTGCTCCTCCCCTCCGGTTTTCTCTAGACGTGCACACCATCTGATACCTTGCAGGCCAAGTAGAGGAAAGTGTTTCTTCATTGGGGTCAAGGCAGGTTTCTACGAAACAAACCACGTCCATTGAACTGGACAGCAAGAGCTCCTCAAATTCATTCAGTTTATTCCGCATGGATTGACCATTTTGGAATAGGAGTTGGAATGAAGCTGTTCTTTCTTTACCGTGACGAGGGATATATGCGGTCCGATCCGTCTGTGATGCGTCGCTGGTCTTCGATATGGTGAAACCATGACAGGGATCGCAAAATTCGAGGAGAGAGAGGTCATCTCTCTCTCCTCGAATTTTGTAATATAGAATATAGATTTACCCCAAAATCTATATGTCATATAGATTTTGGGTAATTTTCAATCTCATCATTTACAATGACCGTTGGGAGCCCCTTTTCCGTGGGTATGTTATTTATTTATTTATTTATTTATTTATTAAATCTGTTTATTGCTGTGCCGAAGAGCCACCCCCTGGACAGCAGGAAGTTAGGGGGTGATATTTACATACAGAGGTTAAGACAGGGACATGTGTCTGGCGGTTACATGGAGCACATATACGATTAACCCAAAAGGTACAGAACTTACAGTGTTTATTATTGAAAGTTATGCAATACCGAAGTGGCCCAAAACCTGCTCACCCCAAAGTACTCCTACAAATCTAAAGATGCTAGATCTACCAACTGGATTGTGGAACTTACCCCTGTCGCCTGGCAGGCCCTAAAAGGACAGACAAGAATCTTTGTAAACTGGATCAGCCACCGCTTCCGCGAGCACGTGGGTGTGCTCAAATGCTTCCGTTGTTGCAGATATGGCCACATTACACATACTTGCACACAAACGGCCAACCTGTGGTCACTGTTATGAAAAAGGCCATTATTATAACAACTGCCCAAATAAAAGCACAAAACCAGTTTTTACAAATTGTAAAGGCCTAAAAATGGACTCTGCGCACTTCATAAGAGACAGCAAATGCCCAGTGTACCTTAAGGCTAAGAGTTTATACTAGGCAAGACTCGATTATGGGTCACGCCTTAAGGAGTACAACACCACTGAGGTTAAGTTCATACAAATAAACTCACAAAGAGCCAGGGCAGTGGCCGATCAGTTAAGACTTAAAGCTGAAGAGAGGAGAACATTGACGTCTTAATTTTGCAAGAACCGTATGCCCACATGAAAATAGTCCAGAGGTATCCCCTGAAATACAAGATCATCCAGGGGGAGGATGAGACTCCCGGGGCAGCCATTGTCATCCAGAATCCAGACATCACAGCTACCAGAATTAAACACCTCTGCACTGCTTGGGCTGCATGTGCTCACATTGTTACCGCCATGGGAGCACTTTATGTTGTGGCCCTGTACTGCCGCCCAGGTGAGGACATCACCTTCACTATAAATTACCTTCACACGGTAATCAACACCTTTCCAAACTCGAGAATAATCATTGGCACAGATGCCAACTGCAGATCCCCGGTGTGACACAGTCACACACCTGATCGACCGGGCACAAGGAATGGCCAAAAACTAGAGGAATTCCTGGCAAAACGCACCAGTAACGGTATTAAACCTCCCACACAACCTGCCGACCTTCTGCAATACGTTGTGGGAGTCAACTATAGATGTCACCATGGCCTCCAGAAACATAGCCAGCAACATTACTGGGTGGTCGGTCCAAGATGCCTGGGCCACCTCCGACCACCGTGCCATAACCTTCCAGCTTAACTGCTCACTAACTAGGAACCCAGTACCAAGACAAATACAGCACAGGTACGCTATTCGGAAAGCAAATTGGGACACCTTCCAGACTGAAATCTCAGTTGTTTTACAGGAACATAATGCCGAACCCAGACCACTAGCAACCCGGAACTCCTTCAGCGAAAGACAACAGCCCTCATCACTCAGGCCTGTGAAGCTGCAATACCTAGGAAACACCTAGCCCCGGGTGTAGTGCCATGGTGGAACCGGGACCTGCAGCACCTTAGAAAGGAAACTCATATCCGACGCAAGGCTTTTCAAAGGGTCCGAAGATCGTGGCTAGCTGCAGAAGTGGAGGCCTTACGGCAGCTGTACAGAGAAGGAGAAATGCCTACACCGCACAGATACGTCACTTCAAACTGGAGACTTGGCAGCGATTGGTCACAACTACTGGCAATAACGATCCCTGGGGGGTGGTCTACAAGATCACCACAAACAAGCTCCCTCGGGGGGAGGTTGTCGCTACTACTAGAACTCCACAAGGTGCCATGACTACAACTGGGAAAGAACCATAAACAATATTCTTGACGTGGTCTTTCAACCACCAGCTGAACCACAGACTGACGATCAGAAGAAAATATGCCAAGATGATGCGACCTACAATAACTAAGCAATGGAAATGCCTTTCACCAGGGAGGAGCTAACTGCAGCAGCATCTACTATCAGAGGAAATAAATGCCCAGGGCCAGACCTGCTAGAACCAGAAATTGTTAAAAAGACAGTGGAACATGCCCCTGACCTGATGCTAAATCTTTACAACAAATGCCTCCAGGCAGAAACCTTTCCAACATCTTGAAAGGTTGCCAATGTCAAACTTTTTCTAAAAAATCCTCCCAGACTCTTACAGGCCTATAGCCTTGCTCTCCGTGGTCAGCAAGCTCTTCAAGTGCCTATTACATGCTCGTCTCAAACATCACTACAATACTGCAGGACTAACAACGCTCAACCAGTTCGGCTTTCGACAGGGTCATTCTGCCATAGATGTCCACCAGCCCCTCCTGGGGAAAGTGGAGAACTGCAACAGAAAATACTTCTTGGTGATCTCTGTGGACTTCGCTGGGGCGTTCAACACACTTTGGTGGCCAAGCGTCCTGGCCAGACTTAGAGCGGCAAATCTTACAGAACTACCTATCCAACAGATTCATAGTAGTGAATGCGCCCTATCAGACCCTGTCTTGAAGCATCCACAAGGGCTGCCCACAGGGTTCGGTCCTGGGACCATGCCTATGGAACGTAATCTTGGACAGCTTCCTCGTCTCGGACCTCGGAGAAGTGGATGCTCAAGCATTTGCCGATGACCTCATTCTCTCCGTCTCGCCGAACTCAAGGGCAAAACTGAAAGAATCTGAAAACCTGGCCTTGGAGCTACTGCAGAACTGGGCAAAACAGAATCACCTGAGAATATCACCAGAAAAAACCAACTCAACCTTGCTGAAAGGGAACTTGGACCTACGACGGCCTCCTCAAATTAAGATAAACCAGACGACAATAAAATTCTCCAAACAACTCAAGTATCTAGGGGTCACACCAGACCACAACCTATCCTTCAAAGACCACCTACAAAACATCCGAACCAAGATTAGGAAATATGCTGCCCTCGTTGCTAGGGTGGCTCGAAGGGACTGGGGCCTTGGCCGGCGTACGCTACATATCTTCTAAAAAAGCCATATTCATACCTATCATCACATATACCACTGGCGTATGGTATCACAAAGCTACTACCGCAGTCAACCGACATATCATCAACTCAACCCAAAGATCAATTCTACTATTTACTTCTCATGCCCGCAGCACGGTGAGCACCCACGCATTACAGGTCGTGACCGGAGTTCTCCCCCTTGACCTGGAGATTGTGGGCAAAGGATTACTCTACCATCTGGCAAAGGGCACCTCAAGGACCTGTCTCGGACATACAACTGACCCAGGAAATAACCGCACCGCTGAAAAGAAGAGGCTCTACGCTCACCTGCTGCAGGTGTGGCAAGAGAGATGGACAAACTCCCATACAGTGTAGATAACCAGAAAGTTTATACCTGACGTCGGCAGGGTTCCCAACGTGGTTCTCACCTGGACTCCATGCAGCATAACTTCTCACCGGACATGGCGCCATCAATGCCAAACTTTTCCTTTTGGGAATGGAAAAGGACCCTACCTGTGTTTGCGGCGGTCTGGAGAGCTGGCAACATCTAATGTATGATTTTCAGCTTTATGACGACCTCCGCAACATCTTAATAACAAAGATCATCTATTGTCCTAGAGGACGGGAACATAATATACTGGATACAAAACAAGAGTACCTGGCTTTATCCTGCTATGCCCAAGAGCTCTTCGCAAGAAGACTTGTGCTCGCTGCAATGGAGCACAACTGAATCCTATACATGAAAGCCAGGAATAACAACTGAACCTACTTTATAAAGGACAAGAACTGACTTCACTAAACCGGACAGGACCTGGTCCCTTGAGTGATATCCCAAATGGGAACACCAATGCCACTGAACACCAACTGCAGCTTGGTGCTCGCCATCTTGGCTCTCAAACCAAGCTCCCTTGCATGGTCATATATTTTCCTCTCTCCCCCCAAGCAGGGGGAGGGGACAGTATCTTCCGTCCCCTCACCTCCTTGCCACTGCCCTCTTCGCCTGGTGGGGCATGAGCCTGCCCCACTGAATATCTGGGGTCGCCTTCTCTATCGTCCCCATATTTCAGTCTTTTCCCCCCAGCCTTCTGTCTCCCCCCACTCTACCTAATACGCAAGTGTATACCCCACATAACTTAAGATTTAATGAAAATTTTAAAACTTAAAATGACTAAATTTAATTGCGTTCACACTAAACTCATTTGGCCTTTCAACACAATTTTCTTAACCCCTACTGGCGAAAATTTTATTTTATTTTATTATATATATATATATATATATTTTTTTTTTTTGTCAAGAGCTGATTGTGAAAGAGAATCAGTAGCAACTTTTGAAGATGAGCTTTCCTGAGAGGCAATAGTCGGTTCCGGTGATTGAGTCAATGGCACTTGAGGGGTCAGAGGTGTTGAGATCTCACCAAGAGATGGCAACGGAGAAAAGATATCAGCTGCAGTAGGTTGTTTATCATTCATGTTAACTGAAATCAGAAATATATGTGAAGAGCAAATTTAATATCTAAAAGTGATGACACTGAGACAAAAGAAGAGTTTAACTTGAAACCTCTTCAGTCTTCGCGGAGTCCAGGAGAACAGACTCTTCAGGTCAAATTTTTGCAGTCTGGTAGCTGATCTTGGCATAAAATGGGTGTACTGAACATATCTTTATGCAGATGGTGAAAATTTGCGACGCATGCGTGCTATTGAGACAAGCACTGCTGGCACTGGGTAAGTGTAAGAAGGAAGTAAACACCGGAGGCACAAAACGGTGTAACTGGTACCTTCAATGCGACGCCCGTCCAAGGTCACGGAAGGGGGAAAACATCCCCAGTCAAATCAAATTAGCAAGATAGAGTTGTGGTGGTCGGGCAAAGGAGTGGCCACCTCCCAAAAGCTTCGGCTATGGCGCCTAAGCTGAGTGACCAAAGAACAATAGCAGTGAGAAGAAAATGGAAGAAACTCGAAAGCGAGCTCTAATAACACAAAACTATGCTTACCAACAGAATCCTCAAGTTGTAGTTATCTATTTGGTAAAAAACTGCACTTTTAACACGAAATAAATCCATAGTTCTAACACGATAATACAGGAGCTAAAAATAACGTGACCGCTATGCTACGAAGCCTCCTTGAGGGAGCATGATAATTATAATAATAAAATATTATGACATTATTATTCAGTTTTTTTACGGCAACCACAATGTTTTTGAATTATTAGAAGGGCCTCCATAATTGCTGAATACAAACTTGCCTGAAAATTTTAGTGTTGTGAAGAATTAAAGGCTAAAAATCTATACTTTTGCAAAGAAAAAATTGTTGAAGTTTGGAATTCAACAGGAATCGAAACCTGTCAAAATTATCGTTGAGTTTCAGAATTTCAAGAAACTCATAATATCTTCTAAATTATGAACACCTTCGGACTGATATTCAGCATGGTTGTACCCTTATTAAGCGTACCCTTATTAAAAACCGCATTCCTCAAGAAGCGAATTCAATTTCTTATTACTGTATCGATTTATTGATTTTTTTTCCTCCCAGAATAATGTGTCCAATAATTCAATTTCTTTCCTCTGTTTAAACAACTGGCACATCACGGAACGTGCAGCTTCCACATTTCATAATGGTTCGACGACCTGACTGAAGCCATTTAATAATCTTATAAAAGATGATTATCGGATGTTCTGGAAAGGCTTCCACCTTTTCTAGCAAATTCAATAAAGCAGTATACTTACTAGAGGTTAATAACCCGTTAGGCGCCTCCGTAGCCAGGTGGGCAGGAGCGGCAGTGCATAGCACACGCTTCTTGATTAGACCGCGGTACGAGCCCGTGACCACCAAATACGGAGGATGCTGAAAGGTCAGGGAATGACCACCGCATATCCCCGGAGCAATATGGCCTTAGTTGCTAATGCTCCTAAAAAAATAAATAAATAAAAAATAACTCGTTAGCTTCTGCTTCAAAACGAAAACAACCACAACTTCAGTGCACTGTGAATTTGAGCAGCATTCTTCCTAAAGAAAATCACACACCGTGTGATTTTCTTCCTAAAGTCACACGTGGATGTCACACGGTGTGTGTGACATCCATCGCAATTCATGACCTTATCAGTGCATTAAAGTTGTTTGTATTCAATCATTTCATTTTTCAATTTGTCATCTCTTACCCCATCCTAATTTTAATAAAATTAGGAAGCGGAAAGAGATGCACAAAGCATATCGATATGTTATTATTGCACGCATTTCTGCTTTTTATTCATAAATGCAGAAATTGCCCTTTTATTTAAATAAGAATAAATAAAATACAAATTTAAAATGAGGCAGAATTTTTTTTTAGATACAGCTTAATTTTTTTTTTTTTTTTTTTTTGTTTATGTAAACTTAAACACGAGAGGTATCAGAACCTACAGTACTTAGTACCGTGCTTGGGTTGGAGGTTGAGAAGACGAAAGAAGATATTTGTTGACATTGGACTTGAACTTCTGTGGACTGTTATTTTCAGGAAATACGTATGAATGAAGGTTGTTCCAGAAAATGGCAGTTGAATGAATAAACGAGGAAGACGAAAAGTTGGTTCTGTGAGTTTAAAGTTGTACAGTAAATGGATGTTGGCTGGTGGCGGCACGTGTTCGGACTGTTTTGAAGGAGAGAGCGGGAATTATAGAAGCTAATTCAGAAGAACAGTGCCCATGGAAATATCTATAGAAGAGGCATGCAGCAGAAATAGTACGTCTATGAAACAGCTAGTGGAGAAACTCTGTTAGAGATGAATCATTAATTAACCTAACTTCCCTCTTCTGAATGGAATCAAGAAGCCTGAGAGAGGTTTTGGGGGCACCACCCCAGATGTGGGAACAATATTCCATGGCAGGGCGAATTTGCGATTTATACAGAGTGAGCAACTGTTTGGAAGAAAAGTAACACTAAAACCGAAAGAGAAAATCAAGTTTTTTAGATGCAGAGGAAGCAATATTTGTAATGTGCTTGTGCCAAGAGAGATTAGAAGTCAGGGTAATCCCCAAAAGAGATATATCATTTTGCCTTGAAATCGGAGTGTCACTAAAGATAAGCATAGGAGCAGAAGAATCCTTTTTGCGAAATATAAGACAAGACTGAGTTTTAGAAGAAATGAAATCAACTAAGTTGTATTTGCCCCAATGGAGAACAACCTGACGATCCGCATTTAAAGAATTGGTAGCAGATATTCATAAAGTTGAAGCTGATTGAGCAGGGCAAGGTTTCTCAAAATGGAAAGTGGAATGCAATGTGCTGTCATCGGCAAAACTATGGATAGGATTTCCAGTGAATAGAAGAAGGTCATTAATATTCAAGAGGAAAAGAGTGGGGAACACCGGGATTAGTGGACAAGTCAGAAGACAGAGAGCCACCTACCATCACCCTCAGTGAGCGATCAGAGAGAAAACTGGATAACCAATTACATAAAACAGTTGGCAAACCATAACGGAAGCTTGTTTAGAAGACCTTTATGCCAAACACGATCGAAAGCTTTTGAGATGTCGAGAGCAACTGTTTGAGTTTCACCGAAGTTTTCCATTGAATTAGTCCATAAATGGGAAACATAAGCCAGAATATTACCAGTGGATCGACGCTGACGGCATCCATACTGGCGATCGTTGATCAGACGGAAGGTTTCTAGGTAGTTTAAGAGTTGGCGGTTAATCACTGTAACAGGCCAGAAATGTGTGTAATGTTATGTTATGTTTGTGCAGTGTGTGTGTGTGTGTGTGTGTGTGTGTGTGTGTGTGTGTGTGTGTGTGTGTGTGTGTGTGTGTGTGTGTGTGTGTGTGTGTGTGTGTGTGTGTGTTGTTGTTGTGTTTTTAGTTGTTTCTGGCCTCTTTGTCACCAGGCAGGCGATCACCTGGAAAGCCTGCCCAATGTCCGTCTGCACCACGGGGAGGTGGGCCACAACTACGCATGTAATATGGCGGACCTTGAGTAGCTCGTACTGAATGCCCAAAACGAGAGTTTGGGATCATTCAAAGAGACAAAAGAAATATAATAAAATAAATAATAATAAGTAAAAAAAAAAAAAAAATCCAAAGTCCTCTGTTTAAGTGCAAGTCTAGTGGATGCTACGATCCCATACCTAGGGAGCCCAAACCCAGGCACCAGCAAATTCCCGCCTCAAGAGAAGGGCAAGAGGTCAGGAGAAAGAAGTCCCGCACCCATAGACAGTAATGAAAGTCCTTGGGTGCCAGCAAAAAAAAAAAAAATAAATAAATAAATAAATAAAATAACAATAAATAAATAATTAAGATTAAAAAAAATAATAATTCAAAGTCCACTGGTTAAGTGCAAGACTAGTGGATTCTACGATCCCGTACCTAGGGAGCCCAACCCCAGGCACCAGCAAAATCCCACACCCACAGACAGTAATGAGTCCTTGGGTGCCACAAAAAAAAAAAAAAAAAAAAATTCTCGCTTCCATATGGAGAAAGCAGTGAGTGCCAGCAATCGAGTACCACAGGAGACCCAAATCCTGGGTAACAGCTGAAGAGTTCGCCTCGTGAGGCCACAATATCTGCTCCTTCAGGAGCTGTGGAGAAACAGAAAATAAAAACTCCGATTCATGGAAGGAAAAGCCAAGTTCTTATTGTCAGGTAAATGCAGCCAGTAAAGTCCAATCTTTAGTCCAGTCTGATGAGTCCTATCGAAAAGTCATTCTGGTTTGAAATTAGTTGTTCTGGGAAAAGAGAAATATCATAGCAAGTATTCTATCTTAGGTACGTCCTTTCAGGTAAGTAGGTCCATTTTATAATATAACCGTGATAGGTGCGCTGAATACTAAGTATTTGTGTCAATAGAGTCCAAGAGCGTAATCAAGTATCAGCATAAGTTTTTTTTCTTCTTCTTTTTCTCCTCTTCTCTATTGTTTGAAGTTTGGGATACATTTCTAGATAAATGCAAAAAGCCTATTGTACAATTAACATTCACGTAAGGTAGTGGTCGGAAGTTTAAGAGTTTGTTGTAGATGGTGTATTTGCCAGCGGTCCGACAGTTAAAGAAGGAGGAGATGGAGCAGCCAACACCTCTTTTCTTTTTGTGAATAATTGTAGTGCAAATCTTTGAAATGTCTGAAAGGATTCTTCATTTTCCAAGAATATAGCTTCGTTTTCTTCAGCAAAATTATTATGATAAGATTTTATTGTTGATCTTTGGTCATTGTATTTGGAGCACTGAAAAATCACATGAGCCCAAGTTTCCTCGGACCTGCAGGAGCAAAGCTGTGAGTTGACAAAGCCGAATTGAAATAATTTTGAATTTAGGGATCCGTGACCAGTGATTAAGAATGAAGAGTACAGACTAGGGCTGAACCATTTCTTAACATCTCTTCCTGTGGCAAAGGTAACATCTGATATAACGTTTCGTGTCACATGCCCAGTTTGGCTGGTATCCCATCTGGTTTGGCAGATGCTTATCAAATTTTTCCATATTCTGAGTTTTTTTTTTGCTTCACATCTGCATCTATATCTGCACCTCGTGTACAGAGACTTTTGTACACGAGGCGAAGGTCCATTAGAAGCACACCTCCCAAGACCTGCAGTGCAGCAGAGGACACTGTCCTGCGAGCGCGAAGCATGAAAAGGAGCATAGATCTTCGAAGTGTGATTAGTTTACCTTTAAATTTGATGTTTGTTGCCCTGTGAAACCACGCTCCAGAGGTGTACGTGGCCATTAGGACAAAAACAGCCTTGTAATATAGGGAAAGAGTTTTCCTATTTAATCCCCATTCAGTCTTCGTAATTCTGATTAGAGCGTTAGTATACTTTTTGATCTTTGAAGTTAGATAGTTGACGTGGGCCACAAAATTTAATCGGTCATTCACAATAACTCCGAGATTTTGAGCTGTGGAACCATTGGGATGGAACGGCCATTAATTTTAGTGAGCGGAGGCCTACCGTAATCAAATTTTTCCCTGAAAGTCTTCATCTTGGTCTTTGAAGGAGATATACTCAGTTTATTAGTGGCTGCCCAAGCAAGGAGATTAGAGAGGACCATGTTGGCGAGAGATACGAGATTCGAGCGAGATTTGCCTGTAAATATGAGAGTTAAATCGTCGGCATATGCTATTGCGTGTGTCTTATCAAAACTGCGAAGTAACCAACTGTCTAGGACTGTATTCCAGATGATGGGTCCCAAGACAGAACCTTGTGGACACCCTCTGGAAACCTTTCTTGTTAGAAACTGCTGTTTTGAAATGACTCTGATATATCTGTCGTCGGCAAATGCTATGATTTTCGTTTTTTCAAAACTGTTACTGAGCCAGCTCTAGAGCACCATATTCCACACCAAGGGCCCAAGGACATAGCCCTGGGGACACCCACGGTGGATGGGTTTAAGGACTTGGCGATATTTTGACTTAACTACTATTGTACGTTGTGAGAAGTAGCTTCTGAACAGCCAGTAAAGATTGTTTGGAGCAGCATATTTTCGTCTCGCGACTCGAACCCCAACTGTGCGGTACAGAAGTAGAGCAGCATATCAGAACTCAACTGCAGATAGAAATAAACGTAATAAAAATGAATTCCAAACACGATTCGTACAGCTCTTTCTATATTCAGTGTCAACAAACGGGTTTTGATCTATTACTAAAGGATCACTGCTGGCCTGAGGGAGCCATTATTCGGCCTTTCTATGGACGCCCCCCTCTTCCTCGTACTGGGGCATCAGCCAGTGACTTAGCAATTGAAACTAGTCAACGGGAATGACATATCGAGCATTTTTCAGATATTCTGGAATCTCAACTGGGAAGAACTTCTATAAACGATTCATCTATCTCTTCATCCTACCAGAATTTGAATGACTCTAACTCTTGTGAAAATACCTTTCTGCCATGTCACTTGTCAACAATTAAACCAAATAACTTATGCCTTACTACAGCATCAAAATATGCAATTACTGTATTCTATATGAACGCACGCAGTCTTGTAAAACATAATGATGAAATCCTCGCGCAACTGACATCATGGAATCTCTATCCAGACCTGATGGTTTTTACTGAGACCTGGTTCTCCCCTGAAGTTTCAGTCCGATTTCAAGACTATGCTCTCTTTCACAGTTGCAGATGTGATTCTAAAGGGGGTGGAGTTGCTATTTACGTTCACAATCATCTGCGATGCTCTGCCTTTCCTATCTCAAATCTGCCTGACCAAGCTTGTGAAATCACTTTTATCCGCATTGCTTCTCTGGTGATTGGGTGTCTATACCGACCTCCCTCAGCTTCAGTCAACAGTTTCCTTGTAACTCTTGACAATATTCTATCTCACTTCACAAGCAAATCCCTTAGTCTTCTGCTGATGGGAGACTTTAATATTAACATACTTCAAAGCTCTTCCTCTCAAGTGCAAGACCTCCTCGATGTCATTTCTTCCAATGGTTTTTCTCTTCTGACTGACGGAATTATCCCGACTAGAATGGGAGAGTCCCACAATTCCCTTCTTGACTTCGCAATTGGGGAATGCTCACTAACCTATGCAGTACTGGATGCAACCATTTCTGATCATCGTCCCATCTTAATGGTAATTGAAAATGAAGAAATTGTGGAAGAGATCATGCACACTCACAGATCTGTGACTCCAGGCTCTCTCAATCAGCTCTGTTATGATCTCCAGCAGTCTTCGT
This sequence comes from Mastigoproctus giganteus, assembly GCF_048544385.1. Classification (NCBI taxonomy): domain Eukaryota; kingdom Metazoa; phylum Arthropoda; class Arachnida; order Uropygi; family Thelyphonidae; genus Mastigoproctus; species Mastigoproctus giganteus. The sequence goes on along the minus strand of NC_143577.1, from coordinate 131,964,452 downwards.
GGGATGGAGTGACTGCTACAGATGATCCTGAAATTGCGACGAACTTCTTCTTTGAGCATATCCTAAATAGTTACGAAAAATGCGCGTCATACGTCAGGATCCCAGGGAATAAAAAGACCACTAGGCCAAGATGGAAATTATGCCCATTTATGTCAAACAAAATTTGTAACATGCTAAAGAAAAGGGACAAACTTGCAAGAATTGCTAGAGAAACAGGAAAGGAGGAGGATAAAAACAAATACACAACGTACAGAAACAAAGTCACCGACAGTATTAGGTCGGAGAAAAGGAAATATTATAGTTCCCAACTTAAAGGCGTCATTACAAGCAAGGAAAAGTGGGCAGTCTTGGACAAGCTACTACCTGGAAGAAAAACGAAACCACAGAGCTACGTTGGAGATGTAGTTGAGAACGAGGTACTCATTTCGGATGACCAGGAAAAAGCCGCAGCATTCCGTAATCACTTTATCTCAAGCGTGAATAACCTTTTTAAAGACCAAGTTGACTCTAGAGATAATGCAACCAAAGAATCTGTCAAGCACTCAATGAGGAGCTCTTTTTTCCTCGCTCCGCTCTCAGATCAAGAGATTTTAGAAGCAGGACATCAATTAAAAGAAAAGGGAGCCCCTGGCTTTGATGAAATATCTCCTGCTCTGCTGAAAACAGGTCCTTAACTCAATTCTAACACCACTGAAGTATATTTACAATCTTTCCGTTCAATCTGGTAAATTCCCGTCTCAATTCAAAAAAGCAGTCATTGTTCCTGTTCCTAAGGGGAAAAATTGTAACTCTATCAACAATTTTCGTCCAATAGCTCTACTCTCAGTTTTTGCAAAATTATTCGAAAAACTTCTTCACGGCAGACTCATGGGCTTCCTGGAAGTCAATCAGCTTATCCATCAACAACAGTACGCTTATCGTTCAAAAAGATCCACTGACCTGGCAATTGTTGACTTCTGCTCCAGGATAACGGACTGTCTTGAAAAGGGTCACTATGCAATAGCACTGTTTCTAGACCTATCAAAGGCTTTTGACTGCATAAATCATAATATCCTACTCAACAAGCTCAACAATCTTGGCTTGAGAGGAAAAATTAACCTTCTCCTTGAAGACTACCTTAGTGATAGGCCATTTGTCGTTAAAACAAACCAGTCTTTTTCAGACATTTCTTATTTCTCTAGGGGAGTACCTCAAGGCTCACTTCTCGGACCGATCCTATTTGTTCTTTACATTAATGAATTTCTCTCTCATCTTCCATCTTCCCACCTAGTAGCGTATGCCGATGACATTTCCATTCTAATCACTGATAAAGACCCTAACCAACTTCAATGTAAGATCTCTGCCCTGCTCTCTGAAATGCATCGTTGGCTTCAAAAGAATCAGCTGATACTAAACCCAGAAAAATCCAAATATATGGTGTTTAGGACGAAAATAAACCATTAAATATTGATTTCGAAATAACATACAAAGGAAAACAACTCGAAAGGGTGAATGATACCACGTTTCTAGGAATCTGGCTAGATGACAAGCTGAGTGGGATAAATAAATGATCACCTTACGAAAGAAGACTTCGTCACTAGCAGGAATACTCGCCCGAGCCTCTGCCTGGTTACCTCCTTCCCTTCCCAGACTAGTATTCCTTTCCTTAATACAGCCTCACTTCACATATGGAATTATTTCATGGGGTATGACCAGTCAATATAACCTTACGAGAATCAATTCAATTGTCAATCGATGTGTTCGTTCAATTTTGGGCCTTCCCTGGAATGCATCGGTGACTTCGAGATATAAGGAAGCGAGACTCTTAAGCATCTACCAACTGATACAAAAAGCTGAAGCGGTCTTTGTCTACAATGCTTTGAAAACACCAAACTTTCCTCCTCTCTTCAGATCCTTTTTTATAACAATAGAAGAAGAAGGAATAAGATATAATTTAAGAAATGAAGCGAACCTGAAGGTTCCGCTTTTCAGAAAAGCCATAGGCCAGAAAAATATAAAATACAGAGGCGCAAAAACCTGGAATAATCTTCCTGAAAACATCAAAAATGCCATTTCACTAAACAAGTTCAAGAAGCTCCTGACTGAACACATCACCAGGGAGGTCTGATCTAAATCACCTTCCACTCAACTCCTGAACTTTCCACAATGCATACCAGTTTGGAAATTGTGTAAACAAGTTGAAGGAATAGCTGTCATAAATTGTAACATTCTATGCAATTATTTCATAATTTTTCTTTCATACTTGCTATTGTAAAAGTACTCACAATGTAATTATAAGTATGTACTGTTGTTAACCACGCGACATGTGTGGTTGGTTTACGTAGTCTCGGTAATGGAATGTAGAAACATGTCCGATTCATGATGTATCTGTTTTTATTGTTATCTTTTTCAAAGGGAACACCCCCTAAAAAGCCTCTGGCTTATGTGTTCTCCCTCCCTTCTTGCTGTTATCTCCCAACAATTGTAACACAAAATAGGGATAAATAAATTATCAATTATCAATTCTGCTGTGCGAAGACGTTCCAGTGCACTTTCCCGCCATACATTATCGAAGGCCCCCTCGAAGTCAATAAACAGAGCGAGTTCATATTTGGTTTGCGAAGTTTCCAGATGCAGGATCAAATCAGAGAGAGCATCTTCACATGATCTGCCCTGGGTGAATCCATATTGGGCTGGTGAAATCATACCTTTGGAGAGAAAGAGATTCGTGATTCTGATGGCCATTAGTCTTTCCAACGTCTTGCCCAGGTTTGCCAGCAGGGCAATTGGTCTGTACGAACGAGGGTTCGTTATTGGTTTATTTGGTTTTGGTATTAGGTGGAGAAGTGCAACCTTCCAGGGCTGGGGGAACTCTGATTTTTTGAGGCATTTATTGTACAATAATAGAAGATGTTCTGGCTTTAATTTGTGAAATCTAATGATGAAGGCATATTCAATTAAATCCAGTCCCGGGCCCTTTTTGGTATTTACTTTTTAAGGACCTGATTCAATTCCAGACTGGTGAAAGGTTCAGCTTGGGTCTGTGTTATATATTCGGCATTCTTCTTCCAGGTTACTTTTGTGTTCCGGCAAGTCATTCTGAGGGTTGTCGTCCGGGAAGAGCTTATTTATGATGGCACTGACAGAGTCAGTCCAGTTGGTGGTTTCATTTTGATCAGCAGAACAGTGCCAGAGATGTCTGTTGTGAAGGTTTTTCCACGTGTGATTTTATACAGTAACCCCCAGAGGTTTGAATTTCCAGATTCTAGGACGAATGTAGCCCAGGTTTCTCGCTTTCTAGTTGCTATTGCCTTGGTGTATGTATTCTTTTTATTCAAGTATTCCCTGTGTAGCCTTCCGACGTCTGCTGCTGGCCAGTTTCGTCGGTTCTGATACTGCTTTCGTGCGCGGTGGACTTCCCTCCTTAGTGTCATAAGTTCCGTGTTCCACCATGCACAAGGTCTGTTGCATGGGACTTTCTTCCTTGTTGCTCTATACGAGGCTCTGGTAATTGCTGTTTGTATTACTTCACTGAATTCTTCGGGTGTTGCTTCTTCATATTGGAGAGGGTCATGTGTTGGAAAGTCTCTATTGATGGAGAAGTCGAAGGCATCCCAGTCGACTGTTCTTAGGGAAAACCTTACTAATTCTGTCACTCTTTCCTTAGTAGTTGTCGGCAGAAGCCTGGTCCCAATGTGAAAATAGATGACCCGATGGTCACTTATCGTCCAGTCCGGTATTGTGACCCAATCCCGGACGCATGCCGTACGTCATTGGTGGTTAGTGTGACATCAATATTAGATTGTCCAGTGGTGCTACAATATGTCGGAAGATTGTTGGGTAGGTTATGGATGGTTAAATTTCTGTTCAGAATTAATTCCTCTAGAAGTCGCCCACGTGCATCCAAGGAAGTTGAGAACCATAATGGGGATTTGGCATTAACGTCTGCTGTTATAAGTATACTGTTAGAGTTAAGAAGGTCAATGGCAAGCTCAATATATCTTAGGAAGTCATCTATATCCCTGGAAGGTGGACAGTAGAGGGAGATTATATATAGTGTGATTGAAAAGAACCTAACCTGGATGCAAGAAGCAAACTTTGTGCAGAGCCTGTGAATTATAAGGACATCAATTTACTTGTTAAGTACAACTATGCAGGTCTCAGGGTCAGTGCTAGCTGGCTGTATAAGTCTTGTCTGCATTGAATAGCCCACTATCTTGTGTGTGTTTTCTGCTGGGACTTTGATGGTGTATGGCTCCTGTATTGCAGTTATGTCGATTTGGTGAGTCTCAGCTGCCTGTCTTATTTCATCCGCAACTGTGCGGAAACGATGAGCGTTTATCTGCATGATGCGTAATTTAATTTGGCTGGAGTTCTGGCTATTACTGGCTGCTGAGGATGATGCTGCCGGGACAGGTCTGGTGGGCTGTTGTTGAGAAATTAGGTTCTTATCCATTAGTGGTCCTTTGCCGTGCCGTTTATAGAGCTCGTTGATACTCTGGGCAATTTACCTCTCTAACTGAGTGTTGATGGTCTTTCTTTCTCCGTTTGCAGTTGATGCAGCTTGGAAGTTCGTCTCGGTACGGACATTCAGCGTGATCGTGTCCGCTTCGGGCACAGTGTCCGCACGTTGGAGAAGTGTGGGTGCAGTGGACAGAAGTGTGCCCATAGCCCAGGCAAAGGAAGCACTTGGTTACCACAGTGAACGGCCTGAACCTGTGGGAACTACAGCCCAGAAAAATTCTGTTGAGCGATATAACTTTTTGTAAAGATAGGGGTTTAATGTTATGACTCTGTGGGCAGTAGAGCTGCCTTTCGCACTTGTGGAGAATCTGAATGTTACTCCTTTCTTTATTTCATCCAAGGTGACTCCATAGTCCACCAGGTTTTTGTGGTACATGTCTTCTGCCAACTCGTCGTTGATCATTGAATTGGGGATAGTATAGATGATCACTGATGGATTACACATCTTTAGAGGACCAGCTGTAACCCCAGCAGTTTGAAATGAACTCGCTGTAGTGATGTTTTCCAGGTCCTGTTTTGAGGCAGTTTCAATAATAACTCCTCTGTTTCTTATAGGGCGCAGTGACTTGACTTTGATCGATTTAAACTCATACTTCAGAGTGTTTTGAACAAGGTCCTTTACCGCGCTACTTGTTTTTAACTCAGAATCTTCAATTGCTCTCAGTAGTAGGACATGTTGCGAGCTCTGCATTTCTGATCTATTTATCCGTAGGTTGGAGGTTGGTTCTGGGCTGGTTCCGGAGGGCTGTGTTTTCACTGCAACAGCATAGGTGCGTGCCAGTGGAATTTCCAAAGGATGGCTCACGTCTTGTTCAGAACTCTCTGAGAGATTTGGTGAGAACTTGGAGACTGTATCAACCACTTTTTCTAATAGCTGGATTTTGGACGTGAGTTCAGCATTAACTGCTTGTGGAGAGCTGTGGAGATAGTCTCCAAATTATTCCAAAGCTCTTGTACCGTATTGCTAGCTGACTTTGTAATTCTATTGGAGTCTTGGTTAAGGAACGCAACCAGTTTTTTGTGTAGCATTGCTACTACCTGATGCAGGGATAGAGATGAAGTATTATCAGTGTTGTCAGTCAGAGTTGGGACTAATGTAGATGGAATTGCCAGCTTGCTGGAGGTTTCAATTCCAGCCGGTATAGTTTGATCATGGGCCGATTGCGCCAGAGCAGCAGCAGTTAGAGTAGCAGGAGTGGCTACAGCTGAAGAGCTTGGTTGGGCAGTAGAGGTTGTATTGCTAGTTACTGCAGGAACTGGGGTAGCATCGCTTGCTAAGAGTAATGCGAAAGCTGCTTTTGAGGTTGGCAATATCGGTTGAACTGCAGCAAGTTGGAAGGCTGCTGGAGATGTAGAAGAAGCCTTAGTGGCCAGTTTCAGAAGTGGTGGGGAGGCAGGTGGATGTGAAGAATCTGAAGCTGGATTTTTAGTGGTTGAATTGGCAACTGGTGTCGACATGCTAAATTCTAATTTTGATGACATCAGCGGGTCTGGGTCGGAATCTGGGGGCTCGGCACAAGGAGACTTGCTGTTGTCATTAAAAAGAAGCAGAGGGGGAGAGTGAGGCTCCCGGTACTTGGATTTCTTTTTACTTTTCTTTTTCTTCTTCCTGGAAGCAGTTCTTACTGGCGCCCTAGGGAGGAGGGGACCTGAAGCCTCATCCTCATCCCCCGCATCCTGAGGAATATCTTCTGGAGCTGAGGAGCTGGACTCTTCTCCAGAACTCATACTTTATGGTTTGAATGAAAATCCGATAAGGTAGCGCAAGTCTACCAATTTTAGTGTCGTTTTCCAGATAAGTTATTTTAGGCTAAAGATTTACTTCTGGTATTTATTAGTTGGAATTATTTTCAGAAGGGGGCGTCATAATCTACCATAATTAATTCAGTATTCTGTTAGAAGAAACGTCACTGTAATACGACGTCAGTACAAACTAGCACTAATTAGCACCCGATTAAAGATCAAAAATCATTATTATATTATATTGTATTATATTATATTATATTGTATTATTGGCATCTATTAAGATGCCAATAATACAATATTAATAAAAAATCAACTATTAATTCCATATCGTGATATCATCATTAGATTGGGTTCAGTTTGATTACTAAAATAATTTATCAAACGCTACTTCAACCTAGGAACTGTCAGCCAATGGGAACTGAGTCACGTGACAGAAGCACCGCAGACTAACCCCCTTTGTTCTTCAACTAGGGAAGAAGGAATGGCCACTTCCACGTGGTTGTATTTTCTAAGCAGTTAGCAGCTCCCGGGAAAAAAAAAATTGGACGAGTACACAATGATAAACTCACAGGATACATCATTTAAAAAGGCATTGCAGTTCTATTAGAAGATTTAAAATGGTTATAGTTATTTCCTCTGAAGCACCTCTAATTTATACTTAATTAGAATCTCAAGAGCAACGGCCGAACCTATAGGGCGTCGCCATAGTGCACGTCGTAGAGAAAAACGACATGATGCGAAAATTTTAAAATCTCTATTTCTGTTCAACGCCTTAGAAGTTCAGCATGAAAACGACACCAAAAGACTCACCTTATATCGATTGTAGTACACCAGAATTTAATCCGAGAAACGCAAAATAATTAACTCAAATAACGGAGCACTAATTTACTCGACCGTAGGGGAAAAGTGTCCACTAGGGATCTCGAACAAAGAAGTTTAACAAAATTAATAGATTTTTCTGATTAATTGACAATATTATATTATATACTGTCGATGGTGATGGTACCTTCCAAGATGACAATGCGCCGAGCCATAGGGCACTTATTGTGCAGGAATGGTTCAGGAACACAGTTCTGACTTCCAGTATATTGATTTGCTCCGAACTCCCCCGATATTAATCCCATAGAACACTTGTGAGACACTATGGAAAGGCATAGCAGGCGTCTGGATACATCAATCACCTCCATACCTGAATTGCTGACCGCATTACACACAGCCAGGTTGGCCATGTGTAATGCGGTCAGCAAAGACAAGTAAAGAGCACTCTTTGAGTAAAAAGCATATGTAAATTCTTTGCTTGATTAGTATTAATACAGAGAGGAATTCCTTGGCCTGTAAAGTTTGGGTCCTCTGAATTCTTTCAGCTTGAGTAGCTAGGAACTTGCATGTTTTTGCAACTAACATTGTTTTTGCAACTAACATTGCATTCACTTTCCTCTAAAACCCTACACTTAAACTTTATCCACTTTCTACAGTTACGTAAATAGAGCCAATAGCGTGGCATTGATCTCTTTCGAGAGAAAGCGTCTGGCCTCGATTTGACGAATATCTGTCCCTGTTTCATTTCGGTATGTCGGTAACAGATATACAATTTTCGTGAAGAGCGAAAGGAGTTCGCTGCATAAAGGAAATAATTCTACCTCCATGCGCTTGGGTGCAGCTGCCTAATAAAATTAAAAGGCAAAATGAATGACTGGAGAAGCTTAATCACCAAATCTAATGGGAGGAGAAAACTAAGAACTGCCAACGTATATTCGTAAAGGGAATATAAAAAACAAGGCAACAACTCCAGAGAAAATGAATGCAGGAATAACTTGCCTTGTCTTATGAATAAACTAAGGTCTACGCAAAGTCATCATACGTTCTCCGAAAGTCACAAACCGAAATGGATGTACTTTTGGCTACGAGTATTAATACAGAGAGGAATGTAAAGTTTGATTCCTCTGAATTCTTTGAGCTTGGGTAGCTATGAACTTATATGCTTTTTGCAACTAGCATTTCTATTATTGCTGTGTTTAACATGACAACGTCTCAAACTTCGAAAGAAAGTTTTTTTTTTTTCAGGCGAGTTTCACAGATACATATATAGGGTGATTCACTACCAGTGCGACAAACTTGCAGAAGGTGTAGGGGGCACTAAGACGAATCGGAATCACATAGCATTGCAGGGTCCGAAATGCCTTCGTCATGCGGCAGAGGACTTTGAACGGGAGGTCGCGTGAACAGCGATCCCGCTGGAAGTCAGCATTTACGAACCGTTTCTGTTGAAGAAACCAAGTAGCAAAAGTCCTCCGGAGTGGATAATCCGCAGGCTCCAATGATTGAACGCGTTGCAGATGGTATGAACTCATTTGGTTTGCTGACAGTATCCTCCATACAGTGGATTAGGAAATACCCAATCGTTGGCCTATCGCTCGAGTACTCGTACTCAGATTGCCTTCTGCAAGACGTAGGACATTCTCCTCATTGTCTGGCGTCGTCGTCGTTCGCTCTCGATTCATGGTACCTCTCGTGAAACAACCAGTCTCACGTAACCTTCTGTGCATGCATACGTGCGAAAATCCTATGATGAGGAGCACGCCTGTGCGGGAAACGTTCCTGGTACAAGCGCAGAGCCTCGCGCCAGTTACAATCCGCAGCTCCATACGCGAGGTGCATGTCGACCAGTTCAACGTTTGAATACTCGTGTGTGTGGTGTCCATCCTACTGCCTCGGCACTGCGCCAAAATGGCTGCCGTTGTGAACAGACGTGTGTTTCATCGCTCCGCGAAATTTCAGTTTAAAAAATGTGTTTTACTTCCGTCAGTGCCATGAAATGTATCCTCACTTGAAGACAAACTGGACTGGATTCCACCGGTGAGAAACGTTTGCCTATATATTGGGAATTTGGTCAGGTTGAAGCGTTATTTATCTGTATCCTTTGTTGCCAGACCGCATGGTCACCATGTCGCTGATAACAGGGCTATAGAGAGGCTGCCGATATCACACTGCGGCCGCGTTTCCACCTGACACCTTGACTGGGGAGGTACCCCAACTAGTGCAAACTGAGCAGTTGTTGTGCTCTATCAATCTGTGCCTTTACCGAATAATATCACCAAAGAAATATGACTTTAATATGTCCCTCCCCCCACCATAAACTCTCCATGGAGAGAGAGAGAAGCTATCTTCGCACCTGTGCTTCTACCAGAAATTTGAATGCCATGAACGTCTTCGCCCCTACTAGATATCCCTCTGGGAAAGTAGTCCCGTCCTTTTAGGAGAATTTATATATCCGGCGCTTCCCTCCCCCACTCCAAGTGCTGTGGGGAGACCCAAAACTTCCACAGTCCACTGTGTGCCTTCAAATACACCCACGAACTTGTGGTTGGCATCAATCGCCATCATTTTTAACAAACCATCTAACCCCAACATTGTGAACCCGATTAACCGAACAGTCCCGGTAATCCGGAATCCACGGATATGGAGGGGAAAGACAAGCACAAACACTCCCTGACACAGACACAAAATGATGATCCCATCATTATTGATCAACTGGAGGATATAGAGGACACCCGACCTGGGACCACCCCCCAACCAAGCGGAAAACCCGCAAGCGATTGGTTCCCGAACCGGAACGCGAAACACGATCTCGGGTTGAAACAAAGGAACACCCAGAAGCCAATGCATCACAAAAAGAAAGAAATTATGAAAAACAACAAGAACTATGTCTGGACCATACCATACCAGAAGGCTCCGTATACCAGAAAACTCTCTTTCTGAAAACGGCCCTCGAAACCATTTTTAAGGAGAATCCCAGTAGATATCGTCTGGCCTGAGATCACAGATTGTCACCATCTTTCACAAGATGGAGACAATCCTGCATGACACACATGTTGAAAACGAGAGAGCCATTACACAGCTACACGCCTACATCGAATGCGGGGCAAGACAAATGCGCTGAGGACCCCAACGGAAACGCAACAGACAACAACGCACCAGACAATAACAACGCACCAGAAGAGGAAGACGCTCCTACCAACACCAAACCTGGTGATACTTAGACCGAAACAAACAGGAAAAATTCCCACAAGCGAAGACCTCAAAGCAAAAGTAATAAATAACATGAAGGAGGACCTGAAGCTAACACGAATAAAAGGGATGAGAAAGATGAGAGACGTAGGACTGGTAATAGAGACAGAGACGAGGCAAGAAATCCAGAGCATCATTGAAAACCCCAAGATTGAAGCCCTTGGATTAACGGCCCAGCCGCCCAAAAGGAAGGGACCAAATATATTAATTTATGACGTTAGCCCAGAAATTACAGCCACCCAGATAGCTGAAGAACTTTACCACAGAAACCTCCAACGCGAGATCCCGGACAAGCAGCTGCAAGAAGTGATAACACCAAAGTTCCACATAGAGGCGAGAGGAGGCTTAAAAAACAGCTGGAGTGTGGAACTAATCCCGGAAGCGTGGCAAGTCGTAAAGGACCGGACAAGGGGCTACATAGAATGGGAAGCTATCGTTTTCGTGAGCGGGTGGCAGTACCGAAATGCTTTAGATGCTGTAAGTTCGGCCACTCCAGCCACGTCTGTTCCCAGACAGTCCCAACATGCGGACATTGCACTGAAAAGGGCCACGAATATAAAGAATGCCCACACAAAGACAAGGAAGCCACATGCGCAAATTGTAAAACAATGAAACTCGAATATACACACTCAATCAGGGATCCTAACTGCCCAATCTATATAAACGCCAAGAGCACCTACCAAAACAGAATCGATTATGGGTACAAAAATTAAGAAATATAACACAACCATGATCAAAATAATACAAACAAATGCCCAGCGAGCAAAAGCGGTGGCTGACCAGATTCGGGTCAAGGCCGATGAAGAGAACATAGGCGTTATTATATTACAGGAGCCGTATGTCCATGCAAGGCGGGTGGCGGGCTACCCATTACAATATAAAGTGATCCACACAGAAGAAGACACCCCGTGGGCGGCGGTATTGGTCAGAAACAAGAATATTACCGTAACAAGAATAACGCAACTATGCACGGCTTGGGCAGGCTGTGCCCAACTCATCACAGCACTGGGTTCCCTCTACGTGGTGGCTCTATACAGTAGACCGGGACAAGAAATAGAGATCGCCGTCAACTACCTACGCTACCTACAGAACATCCTGCCAAACGAAAGAATCATAATAGGCGCGGATGTAAACTGCCGCTCCCCGCTATGGTATAGCGCTACAGATGATAGAAAAGGGACAGCAAACTGACAGCAGCTTGAGAATTACCTGACAGGATCACAGTTAGCGGTCCTAAACCAGCCACACCAGTTACCGACATTCTGTAACACCCTCTGGGAGGCCACAATCGACATATACTTAGCCACTAGGAACCTGGCGAACCACGTGGCCGACTGGAGGGTGGAGGAAGCCTGGACCACCTCGGATCACCGAGTTATAACTTGCACAATAACAAGAACAATGACAAGAGCAACAACAATCAACCAACGATGCCATAGATATGCAGTTGCCAAAGAGGACTGGCCGCTATTCAAAGAACTACTGACCACAGCGATCAACAGTAACCCACTAACCCTGAACCCATTGAACAGCCCGGACGACCTGCAGAAAGTTACTACGGAACTAATGACAACTATCAGTAACCAAGCAATAAGAAAAAAACACCCCCAACTGGGGGCAGTACCCTGGTGGACTCGAGAAATCGCCATGCTCCGGCGGCAAACGATAAAAGCAAGGAAGGACTTTCAGAGGACCCGCAGATCATGGCCTGCAAACGAAGTCGAAGTCCTGAGACAACAACATAGGGAGATAACAAGGAGACCGCCAGAGGGATGCCTTACTAGTTGGACGTGCTGATCAACGCTAAAGAAAAATGTGCTGAAATATGCGTTTTAATTATAGTTATTGCCATAAAGGTGTTCTCAACTAAAGAAGTCAACTAGTGGACTCTCATGGTAAGAAATTTTTAAATTTCAACTGGGAATTTAGCAGGCTATTTGCGTTTTCATCTATATCCTTTGTTTGCGAGACCGCAGTGGTCACCATGTGGCTGGCAGCAAGGATATAGAGAGGCGCCAATATAAAGCGGCGGCCATGTAAATACCCTGCATTTGACTGGGGAGGTGCCCCAACTTGTGCTAAACCCGAGCTGCAAGAGCGTTCCATCATCTGTGCTGAATTACCGTTACTGTGCTAGTGAAACATGTATTTTTGTCTTCCCCTCCCCCCTTTGCAATAGACATACCGTGAACAGAATGGATCTTAGCAAATATACGTGTAGTGCAAAAACTGATGTCACCACTGTTAACGGCGCCAAGAAAAACCCCCAGAGAAATTAACCCCGTTTTCCTAGGGCCACTTATATACTAGGCTGTTTCCCCCCCTATACTGCCAGTGGGGGAGAGCCCGAATCTTCGCCTGCAGATCACACGGCAACAAATATACCCACGGACTAGTGGTTTATATCCTCCAACAGCTCTCAGAGGCCTCAAACAAAATAACGCGGCTAGACCTCACTAATCCGGATAACTTCGAAAATCCGAAATGGATACAAACATGGTGGGAGAACCACACGGAAAAGATTGTGACTCTGACTGTGAACAAGTTACCCCTGAACACCAATTCCATACTGAAGAAGTTAAACCGACACCTTTGGCTAAAAGAAAAAATAAAAATCAAATAGTCTCTAATTCGGACAGAGCAACTAGAAGCCAGAGCCAACAAAAGGACGCTCATGATGATCCTGGCTCCCTACAACCAGGAAAACAAGTTTAAACCAAGCCGAAGGATTCCCCCCTGGACCCTGCACTCCCAGAGGGATCCCCCTTGGATCAAGCACGCACTCTCAAGACAGCCCTAGAAGACATATTTAGGGACCAGAGCAACAGAATCTCAGCAGGTCTCAGAGGCCAAATTGCTACTTTATGGAGTAAAATGGAGTCCGTTTTATTCCAAACATACTTAGGATCTGAAATAGCCACAGCTAAACTGCAGGCTTATAAGGAAGGAGGAGCGAAAAATAAGCCACAGCGCACTCCCTCCTATGCAGATGCGCTGAGGATACCGGCTCAGTGTGACCACACAGCCACCCAACCAATACAAGCCAAGGAGAAATCCACCACTCGGCGACCTAACATTGTAGTGTTGAGACCCCTTAATAAAGTGGACAAACATTCTAGTGAAGGCATTAAGCAGGCAATAATTAATAAACTCTCCGATGACCTAAGGACCACGAAAATAAAATCGGTACGAAAGACAAGGAATCCAGGTGTAGTCATCGAAACAGAGACCACAGAGGAAATAAACGAAATAATAGCCAACCCCAAGATAGCAACCCTGGGACTCAGAGCGGAACCCCCAAGAAGGAAGGGGCCCTCCATCCTTATATACGACCTTGATAAGGATATCAGACCGAGGAGGTCGCAAGAGAATTGTTTGATAGAAATCTGTCCAAACATTTGCCAGATCAAAATCTAAATGATCATGTGATACCCAAGCACACCATCAAGACCAAGTCCTCGAGCACAGTCAACTGGTCTGTAGAACTGAGCCCGCTGGCTTGGCAAATACTTATAAATCAGACTAGAGTTTATATTGGAGCGGCCACCGATTCCGCGAACATGCGGCTTATATACGACCTTGATAAGGATATCAGACCCGAGGAGGTCGCAAGAGAATTGTTTGATAGAAATCTGTCCAAACATTTGCCAGATCAAAATCTAAATGATCATGTGATACCCAAGCACACCATCAAGACCAAGTCCTCGAGCACAGTCAACTGGTCTGTAGAACTGAGCCCGCTGGCTTGGCAAATACTTATAAATCAGACTAGAGTTTATATATATTGGAGCGGCCACCGATTCCGCGAACATGCGGCTATCATCAAATGCTACAACTGCTGCAAGTTCGGACACACATCGCACACATGCTCCCAGGCTGTGCGAACCTGCGGCCACTGCGCTGGCAAGGGCCACAACTTCACCGACTGCCCAAATAAGAGCACAGACGCCGTTTGTGCAAACTGCAAAAGTCAGAAAATGGATGCCTCCCATTCCCTCAGAGACAGCATGTGTCCCATATACCAAAATTACAAGAGCTTGACCCAAGCCAGAACAGATTATGGCACCACACCATAAACATTTCAACACAAATTAATCAAATTCTTCCAACTAAACGCTCATAGAACCAGGGCAGTGGCCGACCAGGTCAGGATGAAAGCCGACGACGAAAATATAGATATCATCATACTCCAAGAACCATACGCAGCCGCCAATAAAGTAAGGGGATACCCCCTACAATACAAGATCATACAACCTGAAAATGAAATCCCGTCGGCCGCTGTTGTGGTCAGAAACCCAGATATAACAGTTACCAGGATCACTCACCTCTGCACGGCCTGGGCAGTCTGTGCGCATCTTATCTCAGCACTGGGAGCCTTCTACGTCGTAGCCCTTTATTGCCGCCCTAGAGAGGACATAACGATGGCTACAAGGTACCTAGAACATGTAACAAATATCCTCCCTGACCAGAAACTAATAATAGGAGCGGACGTGAACTGCAGGTCACCAGCTTGGTACCCCAGCCATACCCCGGAGAGGCAGGGGACAAGGAATGGGCAGCGCCTGGAGGAATTCCTAGCAACATCAACGATAACAGTGCTAAACCAACGTAATCAACTACCGACTTACTGCAACCTACGATGGGAATCAACCATCGATGTCTCCCTAGCCACTAGAAACATTGCTGGCAATATAACAGACTGGATGGTTCAGGATGCCTGGACAACGTCCGACCACACGGTCCTGACCTTCCAACTCAACAGAGACCATCAGAGACAATATCCTGAGAGAAAAATGCTGCAGAGATATGCGCTGAACACTGCAAACTGGAACCAATTCAGAGACACCCTAATAGCAGAAAAAGATACACAGCAAGCTGCAATTCAAACAATCCAAGACCCTGACCAACTCCAAAAAATAGTCACAGCGATCATTACTAAAGCAGCGAATGCTGCCATAAAACGAAGAAAACCTGCCTCAGGTGCTGTACCATGGTGGAGTCCGGAGCTCCAGAGGATCCGAAGAGAAGTCCAGGACAAACGAAAAGCATTCCAGAGAGCCAGACGCTCCTGGCCTGCCCCTGAAGTGGATGCACTACGGGAAATCTACAAAGAGGCCAGAAACCAGTACACCTCGCTCATACGCAGAAGTAAACAACTCTCGTGGGAAAATCTGGTCGCAACCACTGGCAACACTGACCCCTGGGGGGTGGTCTACAAAGTAACCACTAATAAACTTACCAGGGGAGAGGTAATTTCAACCACCATAACACCACAGGGAGATGCTCACCTTATTAAAAGTAAGAAATGTCCGGGTCCGGACCTCTTGGAGCCCGAAATCATCAGGAAAGTGGTGGAGATAGTCCCTGACATGCTACTGAACCTCTTCAATCTATGTCTCCAAACTGGAACCTATCCGAAGGACTGGAAAAAAGCAAATATTAAACTCATAATTAAAAACTCGACAAAACCACCAGACCAACCAACTTCCTACAGACCAATAGCCCTACTAACAATCTGCAGTAAACTCTTGGAACGACTCCTGTTAACCAGAATACAGGCTCACTACCTACAGGCAAACCTAATGTCCCCAAACCAGTACAGCTTTAGACCGGGAACGTCGACTGTAGATGCCCTGAAGAACGTCCTTGCACGTGCAGCTGCCACAGAAAACAAATATTTCCTGGCTATCTGTATCGACTTTGCTGGGGCGTTCGACACCCTTTGGTGGCCGAGCATCCTGGCCCGGCTCCCGGGGAGTGGGATGACAGGCAACCTCTATCGAGTAATCCAAAGCTACCTCTCCAGTAGACTCATCATGGTGAATGCTCCATATAAAATACTCACCAGAAAAATCAACAGAGGCTGTCCACAAGGCTCCGTTTTAGGACCTACGTTATGGAACATCGTTTTGGATGAATTCCTAAATACCGATATTGGAGAGGCGTCTTCACAAGCCTTTGCAGACGACCTCATCCTGATGATAGAGGGAAACAGCAGAATCCAGCTGGAAAGAAAGGCAAATCATGCCCTTAAAATCCTACAAGAATGGACCAATATCCACTTCCTTAGGATCTCTGCAACCAAAACGGACTCCATTCTCCTCAAGGGTGCCCTAGATTACAGGAGACCCCCACAGATTAAGATTGATGGTATCACATTACGACTGTCCAAGGAACTTAGATACCTGGGAGTAATACTGGACCTCACTCTCTGCTTCCAGGCACACTTGAAATACATCCGTAAGAAGATACGGGGCTATACAGCCCTTGTTACCAGAGTCGCAAAAAGGGATTGGGGATTGAAAAAGAAGACCCTCAAGCTGTTTTACAAAGCCGCCTTCCTGCCGATAGCTACCTATGCTTCCGGAGCTTGGTACCCCAAAGTCACCATGGCTGTAAATCGCAGAATCCTCGATTCTATCCATAGAGCCATGCTGCTCGCTATAACCCGGGCCTGCAGAACAGTTAGCACCCACGCGCTGCAGGTGCTGGCGGGAACCCTACCTTTAGACCTCGAAGTAGCTAAATGTGGAGTATTATATGAACTCTCCAAGGGAAGAGCCTGCACCTTCGACGCAGATCCTACCACAAATCGTTTGACTGAGAAAAAGAGACTTGCAAATCATCTCATGCAAACCTGGCAAACCAGATGGGAGAATTACCCAAAGGGAGAAGTCACCAAACGATTCTTCCCCAACGTTGGAAAACTCTATCCAATGGCTCCAGCATGGTTCACGCCGGGACTCCACGCGACCTTCCTGCTAACAGGACATGGTGCCTTTAAGGCTAAACTTACAGCCCTGGGCATTACAGATGACCCTACTTGCTGCTGTGGAGAGCTGGAGAGCTGGCACCACCTCATGCATAAATGCCAGCTTTATGATGACCTCCGCTGCCAACTCATCACTCGGATCACTTTTTTGCCCAGAGATAGAGAACAACACCTCCTGGACGGGAGACAGGAATATATTGCCTTCTCAAAGTTCGCTGAAGCCCTGTACAGAAGAAGACGGGACCTGAATGCACATTAGCCACATAATGGCTAGAAGCCAAAATGTGCATAACACCAAAGATGGACTACTGACCATGAAGATAGACAAAAAATCTGAATGAAGGACAAATAGCAGCTGTTCTGGCGGCCTGAGACAAGCACTAGCCTGGCTCTCCTTTAATACCCCTTCCTGGCAGGAGGACGAGATGACCAGTCGCCTCGCCCCCTGCTACCCCACCTTTCCTTCTGGTGAGGCATGGGCATGCCTCACTGACCACCTGGGGCAATCTCTTCTGTGTCCCTCATACTTCTGCCTTTCCCCCCAACCTTCTTCCTCCCCTCCCCCACTCTATCTCTACACAACGTGAGCGCCCTACACACTAAATTTAATCTAGCCGAAAAATAATCTTCGCCCAGTCTCGGCCTAATTATCCTACGCAATGCCCTACTCCTGCCATATGAATGCATGCACAGGTGCTGTATGCAAACATCCAAAGTAATTACGATTGCTCCAAGACCATTACACCAAAGCTAGGCTCCAGTCCAATTTCCAGTTTGGATTTCGACCGGGGCGTTGCACAGAAGACGCACTGCAAAGGATCATCTCTGCAGTCTCAACTTCTACCTCCAAATACTACCTTCTAATAGCAATAGATTTCGCAGGAGCATTTGACAGGCTCTGGTGGGCAAGTATCCTTCGCAGACTTAGGCAAGCAAATATACCATTAAATTTATACAAATGCATCGAAAACTACTTATCAAATAGGAAAATTACAATCTCCTCAAGGTACCGAAGAATTACCAGGTCAATCTACAGAGGTTGCCCTCAGGGTTCAGTCCTTGGTCCTTTTTTGTGGAACATTGTCCTGGATGAGCTCCTTGGACTGGACCTAGGTCCTGTAGTTATACAAGCCTTTGCTGATGATGTGACCATGTCGATTGAGGCTGACAGCAGAGCTTCTCTGGAAGCCAGAGGAAACCAGGCACTTCAAATCCTTCAGAACTGGGCAGCCCTACACAAACTAAGACTCTCACCCCAGAAGACACAATCCGTTCTCCTGAAGGGATCACTGCAGCCTACTAGAAACCCCACTATCAAACTTCAAGGCCAAACCGTCCAGCTAGTTTCTACGTTAAAACTACTGGGAATAGTACTTGACCATAAGCTCACTTTCTCTCCGCATCTTGCACACCTCCACGCGAAAGTGAGAAGCTACACTGCTCTCATCGCACGGGTGAGTCGTCGCGATTGGGGATTGAACCGACGCACCCTTAAGATTCTGTACAAATCAATCTTCCTTCCCTCCATAACGTATGGATCAGGGGTCTGGTTTCGCAGGGCAACTCTTTACAACAACAAACGTAAACTGGGAACCATCCAGCGCACCATCCTTCTTACTATTACAAGGGCATGCTGCACAGTTAGCAACCCAGCCCTTCAGGTTCTTGCGGGCGTCCTTCCGCTTGATCTGGAGGTTATTCGAAGGGGCCTCCACTACTGTCTCTCCAGGAGTATACCAGAAACTATCCTTGGACACTCCATCAATAACCTGAATGAAATCAGGCAGGAAAAGAAAAAAATTGCCATACTACTACTTCAGACCTGGCAAGACAGATGGACTGCTACCGACAAGGGCCAATCACCAAGAAATTCATACCGTATGTGAATGCCGTATTTCCTAAATCTGCAACTTGGTTTTCTCCTGGTCTTTATACCACCTACCTCATTACTGGACACGGATCAATAAACCATAAATTAACATCCAAGGGAATCATTGACAATCCCTACTGTGCATGTGGTGAAATAGAAGACTGGAACCATCTAGTATATACCTGTCAACACTACGAGGACCTCCGCAGCATCCTGTTTACTCGTATACAAGATAACCCTCAAGGAAATGAACACTTATTCATCACAGAAGAAAACTACTACTATGAGTTTACCAAGTTTGCACAAGCCCTCTTCACAAGACTAAGCACCCTATTGCCAACACAAAATAGGAACAACCCAAACATCTGATCCTAACCTAACTGGCCAACCGATCTTAACATGGATAGGATCAACTGGAGTATGGACCACCTCATTCCTCAGTAGCAACTTGCACCCGGCTCTCTTGCTGTGTCTTATTTATCGTCACAGCGATCATTACTAAAGCAGCGAATGCTGCCATAAAACGAAGAAAACCTGCCTCAGGTGCTGTACCATGGTGGAGTCCGGAGCTCCAGAGGATGGACTTTCCCTTTCAACTGATGGTGCTTATTGCTCCATTGATAACCTGGAGGATACCTTCGCCTACATCCTCCATATTTCTAGCTATACCCTCCTTTCTTGCGTACACTCTGTACTTCCCCGACTCTACCTTTTTTTTTTTGTCTTCGTCCAGGAAGCTCTGGCGACCCTGGCGGAGACAAGCCAGAGAATAATGGGCAGACTGGCTACCTCCTAGTGGTGTGTGCGGGCAACGTGGAGTCCCACTAGGGGCCCTGCGGCCAAATGCCAGGACACACAACAGAACCTAACGCAATATATCATATACAACACACAACACTTTTCTGGCATTTACAGTAGTACTGTATTCCTTCACAGCGAACATATGGCGCAGATGTGGGAAACCACAGGTGGTGCCTGAACCTAATACTATGCACACTATGCATGGATGCGTATATATTATGTATCACTGTTGTGTATATGTGCATATATGTGTATGTGTACATAAGGTTTTTTTTTTTTTTTTTTTTTAGGTCCTAGCTGCCGAAATCTCAGGAAATTAAGCGGCAGGACCTGCCAGAGTAAATCTTAGTCTACTGGTGTTTCCTGGTCTGCCTCCACGGGGCGAAGATGGGGCAACGCTGGGCTCCAGCAGGGGTCCAGCGGCTAAATGACCAGATGAGCAACGGTACACGACATTACACAGGTACAATACCCACACACTTTTAAACCTCTGGCATTCCCGGGAAACTGGTACACCCACAAAGAAAGCAACGCGGAGATGGGGGAAACCCCTGGGGCCGCATGACAACAATATACCTTACACTATACACCTTACACCTTTGGGAGATAAGAAACCGCTAAACTGATGCCATTAAGAAGAGCAAAAGACGCTCTTGGGAGCTCTTAGTATCCACAGAAGGAAACACTAACCCCTGGTGCCTAGTCTACAAGGTAACCACCAACAAAATGCCCAGAGGGGAGGTGAATGCCACCACTAGGACCCGGCAGGTAAACCTTACCACGACCTGGGAGCAGTCGATGGACAATATACTGGACACAATCTACCAGAAACCAGCGATGCTGATACTACCAGCACAGAGCGAAATATGCGAGAGCAATGCCAGTTACACCAATCAGGCAATGGAGCCCTCCTTTACCAATGACGAGCTCAGCTTGGCAGCTAGTCGAGTAAGAAGCAAGAAATGCCCAGGTCTCAACATGATTGAGCCTGAAATCTTAAAGAAAACTGTTGAATACGCACCGTACCTATAGCTCACCCTATACAACAAATGCCTGGAAACCGGCCACTTTCCAAAGGCATGGAAAACGGCCAACTTAAAACTAATTCCAAAAAAACCCCAAAAAAACCCAGAAAGCCCAGATGCATATCGACCCATCGCACTGCTCTCGGTGGTAAGTAAAGTATTCGAAAGACTACTTCACAGAAGAATAATTGCTCACTATGGAAAAGCTGGACTCCATGCTGCGAATCAGTATGGCTTCAAGCCAGGGACCTTGACAGTGGACGCACTGGGAAACCTACTCAGGACGGTACAAGAATGTAGAAACAAGTACCTGCTTCTCATCTCGGTTGACTTTGCTGGGGCGTTTGACTCACTTTGGTGGCCAAGCGTCCTGGCGAGGTTGAGGGAGGCACGGGTGCCAACAAACCTATTCAAGGTCATGGAAAACTATTTATCACATAGAAGAGTGGAGATCAATGTAGAATACCATAAGGTCACAAGAGAAGTGCACAGAGGCTGTCCGCAGGGGTCGGTGCTGGGACCACTCCTGTGGAATATGGTGTTAGATGAGTTCTTAGTGATGGATCTGGGACCCGTCAGAACACAAGCATTCGCTGATGACCTGATATTGACCGTGGGAGTGGATTCCCGGGCCCAGTTGGAAACCCATGCAAACCAAGCACTGCAGCAACTCCAGCAATGGGCCACAAAACACCAGCTAACAATTTCACCCATAAAGACATCTTCAATCCTGCTTAAAGGAACCCTGCAATTGCGACGACCACCGCAAATAAAAATTGACAATGTCACCATTAAGTTTGTAAACCAACTTAAGTACCTAGGCGTGGTACTCGACAACAACCTCTCGTTCCAGCTGCACCTAAAGTACATAAGAAAAAAAATCAGGAGCTATTCTGCACTGGTAGCCAGAGTTACTATGAAAGATTGGGGACTCAAAAAAAGAGCCCTGACGCTATATTACAGGACAACGTTTCTCCCAGCAATTACTTACGCCTCAGCAATTTGGTTCCCAAAAACTGCACTGGCAGTGAATAGAAGAATTCTGGACATGATCCAAAGGACCATACTCTTAACTACGATGCGTGCGTGTAGTACAGTGAGTACTCCAGCACTAGAGGTACTCGCTGGAGAGCTTCCTTTGGACCTGGAGGTCGTTCGCACAGGTCTGCTATACTTGCTATCCAGGGGAGTGGCGGCGACACATCTGGACTACACAACTGCCCCAGCGAACAACCTAAAAACGGAAAATACTAGATTACAGAACCACCTGCTAAAATTATGGCAGAGAAGATGAACGGAGACCACCAAGGGTGAGATAACCAGAATATATCTACCTGACCTCCAGAAAATCTGCCAAAAACAGCCGACCTGGTACTTCCCTGGGTACCATTTGACATCTCTAATAACAGGACACGGACCCTACAATGAGAAGCTGCACGGATTCGGACTCACTGAGGACCCAAACTGTACGTGCGGGGAGACAGAAAGCTGGAATCACATAGTGTACGAGTGCCCACAATATGAAGACCTCAGAGGGGTACTTATAACAAAAATAAGATACCTACCAAAAGGATTGGAATCCCATTTCATAGATACTGAGGATGAATATAGAGCATTATCCCAGTTAGCACAAGACCTCTTCATCAGGAGTAGGACATTAATCATCATCTACAATGATTGACATCAAGTACCACTATTGAGACACCAGCCAGCACAATGTAAAGGCTGCAACTAAAGATGAGGGACACAAGCACAAGGACGGAGCTTGCCCCATGAGCAAAGAAACTTGAAACAATAGCTGCCAATAGCCATATGGCAATCTGAAGAGGACACTCTAGCCCCCTTCACCTTTATACCTACTTCCTTGGGGGAGGGGGGAAATTTTCGTTCTCTCCTCTCCACCCTATATCTTTTACTCTGGTGGGACATGGGCATGTCCCACTGAAAACTGGGGCTGCCTACTCTATTGGCCCCATATTTCTGTCTTTCTCCCCCCAGCCTTCTGCCTCCCCCCTCTCTATCTATACGCTAGCCAAAGCCCTACATACCAAAAACTTAACATATCTAAATTACCTTACGCCCATAACTTGGCATAGCAAAACTAAGCGATTCTACCCCTACGTCGACGCGTTTCTTTCTTTCTTTTTTTTTTTTTAGGTCTAGCCGCCGAAATCTCAGGAAATTAAGTGGCAGGACCTGCTAGAGTGAAACAGACTACTGGGTTCCTGGTCTGCCTCCACGGAGCGTAAGTGGGGCAACGTTGGGCCTCAGTAGGGGCCCAGCGGCTAAATGACAGGATGAACAACGGTACAAGGCATCACACATATACAAAGTCCATACACTTTTAAATCTCTGGCTTTTCCAGTCAACTGGTTCACCCACAATGTAAACTACGCGGAGATGGGGGGAACCCCTTGTGCCGTTTGACCCTAAACACACTTTACACTTTACACTTTACTGCCTCGGCAAGCTTTACGAAAGATTATTACATAAAAGGATCCACAACCACTATAATGAGGCAAACCTGAATTCACCCAAGCAATACGGCTTCAAATCGGGATCTTCGACCATAGATGCCGTCCAAGGCCTAATCACCAAAGCGATGCAGTGTACTAAGAAATATTTCCTTGTCATAGCCTTCGACTTTGCTGGGGCGTTCGACACCCTCTGGTGACCGAGCGTCCTTTGCAGGCTCAGGGCAGCGAGAACACCAAGCAATTTGTACAGGAGCATTAAAACTTATCTCTCGGACAGAAACGTCCAAGTAATAACGCCCTACAAGAAGTTGACCTGGCCGGTCCGCAGGGGCTGCTCTCAGGGATCTCTCCTGGGGCCGCTCCTGTGGAATATAGTGTTTGACGAGTTCCTCACCATGGACCTGGCGGAGGTGGAGGTCCAGGCCTTCGCAGACGACCTCGTACTGATGGTCGCGGCAGATTCCAGACAGAACCTTGAAACGCTTGCAAACCAAGCCCTTGAAACCTTGTAGGACTGGGCAAAACTACACACCTTAACAATCTCGCCAACGAAGGCGGACTCAGTACTATTGAGAGGGAGGTTAAACCTTAGAAGACCGCCACAAATCAAGCTGGCAGGACAAACAATCAAACTGTCAACGCAAATTAAATATCTGGGACTGATCATCGATCAGAACTTATCATTTAAACCGCACCTAATATATCTAAAAGAGAAACTGCGGAAATACACAGCGCTCGTTGCCAGAGTTACACGCAGGGACTGGGGGCTAAACAGGAGAACCCTGTCCCTGTATTATAAAGTCATCTTCATCCCGATAATAACATATGGATCTCCCATATGGTACAAGAAAGCAAGAACAGCAGTGAATAAAAGGATACTGGACACGATCCAACGCAACATATTATTAACAATAACAAGAGCATGTAACACGGTTAGTACGAGTGCCCTACAGGTACTTGCGGGGACCCTACCCTTGGATTTAGAGGTAACCCGCTGCGGACTTATGTATCCACTAGCCAAAGGAACCCAAACCACCTACAACGGTCTTACCATTGACATCACCAATAACAGGAAAAACGAGAAACAAAAAATAGTGGACCACCTCGTACAAATTTGGCAGAGAAGATGGACAGATGTGGAAAAAGGGGCGGCAACAAAAAAATTTATTCCCCAAGTGACCAAGCTGTATCCCAAGGCTCCCACATGGCTGTACCCAGGCCTAAACACTACTTTTCTACTCACCGGCCACGGGCCTTTCAAGGCCAAATTAAATGCCATGGGCATAATCGAGGAATCACACTATCTCTGCGGCGAACTAGAAACATGGCATCACATTATGTATCAGTGTGAAATATACGAAGACATCAGATGTCAAATGGTCACGAGAATTAAATACATCCCTAACACCCAGGAACACCATCTCCTGGACACACCAGAAGAATTTGCGGCCTTTAATCGCTTTGCCCAGGACGTCTTCTCTAGAAGGAAACTACAAATAGCCATCCACCAAGGCCAACAGGAGTAATGAAACCAAATATGGACACCAAGGAATACGAGAAACTAAGGACGGGGATATCAGCCAATGATGATGACCAAAGAAAGAGGAACACAAGTATGCGACTTGCCCCATGAGTGACAATGAAGAGAAACAGACGTGAGACAAAAACCATATTGGAGACCTGAAGAGGGCACTCTAGCCCTCTTCACCTATAATTCCTAACTCCCCGGGAGGAGGGGACGGCCACATTGTCCCCCCTTCGCGCCATCCCTTGTTTCCTCTCTGGTGGGGCATGGGCATGCCCCACTGAAACTGGGGCCGCCTTCTCTATTGGCTCCGTACTTCTGCCTTTTCCACCAGTCTTCTGTCTCCCTCCCCTCTATCTTCACGCTAGCGAAGTCCCACACATCAAAATTAATACATCAAAACCGCCATACGCCCAGCATTCGGTCTAAGAAATTAAAGCGATAATATCCCCACGTCAACGCAAATAACACTTTATTTTATTTTCTTGATGATCATTGGAATATGCCACCCAAAGTTTTTTTTTTTTTTTTTTGGTCCTAGCCGCCGAAATCTCAGGAAACTAAGCGGCAGGACCTGCCAGAGTAAACTAAGTGTACGGAGTTCCTGGCCTGCCTCCACGGGGCGTAAGTGGGGCAACGTTGGATCCCAACAGGGGGTCCAGCAGCTAAATGGCCAGAAGAACAACGGTACACGACATTACACGATCCAAGATCTATACACTTTTAAATCTCTGTCATTTACAGTGTACTGTAATACAGCACAACGTAAATCTCTGGCATTTACAGTGTACTGTAATACACCACAACGTAAACTACGCGGAGAGGGGGGGAACCCCTGGTGCCGCTTGACCCGAAAAACACTTACACTTACACTTACTTACTGACTCGGGAACCGGTTCGCAAATGCTGACTTACAGCGGGATCGCTGTTCACGCGACCTCCCGTTCAACGTCCTCTACCGCATGACGAAGGCATTTCGGACCCTGCAATGCTATGTGATTCCGATTCGTCTTTGTGCCCCCTACACCTCCTGCGAGTTTGTCGCACTGGTAGTGAATCACCCTGTAAATGTCAGCATCTAAGTTCTATTGTAATTGTAATTCGGTTGCATGCTTGTTGCTGAAAAGTTTTTTTTTTTTTTTTTTCACTGATCACTGAGACTGATTTAAAAAGTGAAACTGAACGTTTCCATGTAGGAGTCTTTCCACCCAATAATGTTATTTTTAACGTGTTTTACCTGGTTTTAGAGGGTTGGGTCAGACTATGAAGCCGAATGGAGGACGCTATCCTCTGTGAGTAAAAATAAATGAACAAATAATGGGAAAAATATTAAGAAATTACAAGTTCGGGGTGGTGTCTTCGACACTTGCTGCTCCAGATTTGATGGTGGGGATTGTGTAACCTCTGCTTGGTCGGTCTATATCTTTAAAAATGTTTTGTATAAAAAGGACACCATTTGTTGTTAGCTTGAATTTTTGGTTATGGCACGAATTGGTGGACATGTAAGTAACTTCAAGTATTTATTTATTTTTTAAGTGCAATTTTAAGCATAAATTGTATGAAGTTTGACGTCTGTTATAAGTATGTATTTCTGTTATATATGAATTATAAGATGAAATGCACAAGCCATAATTTCTTATGGGTTTAGGTAATTAACTATATAATATCGGTGTAGATGCATCATAGTTTACCCATAAATTTGAACTACGTATGTAGTGTAAAGGCATCGTTTTAATCGCATATCATTGTGGGTGCCTTCACAACGAGATAGTTGGTATTGCACTATTTCAAATAAATAACGCTTCTCCAGTAGAGAAGATTACTGTTATTTATTTTCAGTGGATACCACCACCCAGACGATCGTTTTGAAGCTAGTAAGCTTCATCATCAATGGGTGGGCAGGTACCCTGGTAATGCAACATGCCATCACAGTGATGGCATGTTGATGATGAAAATAAATAACAGTAGTCTTCTCTACTAGGGAAGCATTATTTATTTGAAGCAGTGCAATACCAGTTGTCTCGTTGTGAAGGCACCCACAATATGAGATACAATTAAAACGATGCCTTTACACTACATACGTAGTTCAAATTTATGGGTAAACTATGGTGTATCTACACCGATATTATATAGTTATAAATGAATGTATTTCAGCTTACGATTGTTTTATTTAGATCTTGTTTGATTAGTATAAATGTAGATAGGAGTTTCTTCTTTTGAATGTTTTTAGACTTCTCTATCCCATACATGCATTGGAATGTATAATTCTTTGAGGTTAGGTAGCTAAGTAATTGTATGTTTTTGAATAGCATCTTACCTTGCGATAATAATAACCTCTATAACGTTGCTCTTTCCTATTTCATAGGTAACGACTGCGCAATCACGCTGTTTTACGATTGGAAAAAGGTGCTCACCTCTGTTCGAGATGCGTTCCCGACTTGTTTTTAATAAGACTTACGCATCTGTTATAACTACAAACGAAAACCTGCGAATAATTTTGTACTTTAGCAAGACCATGTTCATGTTCATTGATATTTATGAAGGAAAGAGCATCATTTGTAAGATTTTTTTAAAATGTTCTGTACATTAGCACTGATATCTTTCTTTATCAAAGGTTCTCAGCAAATCGCAAACAAAATGAAAGTACTTTTTGGCTAGCTAAGAATCGTTTTTAAATGAAACTTCTTGACTTTACCAAGACCCTAACGGCTCTCTCTCTCTCTCTCTCTCTCTCTCTCTCTCTCTCTCTCTCTCTCTCTCTCTCTCTCTCTCTCTCTCTCTCTCTCTCTCAAACTTCAAAAACAAGTGTACCATAATACATATATGGCAAAGAAAATGTCTTTAGAAATAAGAAAGATCAAAAGATAGTGAATATCAGAAGGAGAAAAATGTATAGAGATACTCAGGCAAGTTGGAAGTGTAATGTCCCCTCCATTTTTAATCTATAGTAGATCTTTTGAATATTTTTATAATTCTAACCGCATATATATTTTGGTTCCTATCACTTGTGTGTTTTTGGGATAATAATAGTCTCTTAACATTGATTCTTTTCGAATCATGATTATTAATATTTAAGGGATAAAGGTGCTACAAGTACCCAACTTATTGAGTTTTTGTTTCATATGATAATAGCAGTTTAAAGCGCCTCCGTAGCCAGGTGGGAAGGGGCAGCAGTGCGTAGCACACGCTTCTTGATTAGACCGGGGTTCGAGCCCGTTACCACCAAATACGGAGGATGCGGAAAGGTCAGGGAATGACCACCGCATATCCCGGAGCAATATGGCCTTAGTTGCTAATACTCCTAAAAAAAAAAAAAAAAAAAAACTCAAAAAACAGAAGATTAAAGATGGGAAGAAAGTTTTGATAAGATTTAGAAATACTACAAAATTTGTAGTGCCAAATATTACCGTGGTTACAGTAGTATAAATAGGTAGGATCGGAATAAAAGCCTTACCTAGATTGAAATGTGAGCAGCTATAAACGGGATATAAACAGCTATAAACGGGAGCTATAAACACTTCTCTCGTACAGTTCCCCCAGTAGAGGCTTGTATACACCTCTTCTTCCTTAGCAAGAGTAACGCTTGCTGGGGTGTACAATTATAACTATCCACAAGATTGAGGGAACCAATATAAGGGCATTGGTTTCAAGTGCGTCTAAAGACCTTGGGATTATAATTGTCTGTTATTTTTTTTTGTTTTCTCTCCACAGCTGAAACCATAAAGGAGACTGGGGAAAAACATGTAATAACCATTAGGAGCAACAACCCTAGGAAGACTGGAGAGAGGAATGTTTGTGTTTTTATCAGATTTCACAGAATAAAAAGAGTTTTTCTAAGATCTACCTGGAGTATATTTACAAGCTTCAGTAAACTGAAATAAAAACAATCAGGTTTATATACTCTAATAAAAACAGAAAGTTAACACATATGTATTTGTACAGAAGTGAGATTAAAACTACACACCTACCGGAAAATACAGCTATATCTTTATAAAACTGCTCATAAAAGAAGCTGGATTTTCATTAGGTGTCTGTGTTTTTTCTGAGATTTTACAGAATTTAAAAAAAGTTTCTTCAGGTCTACCTGGAGTCTATTTACAGACTTCACTATACTCTCATTAAAAGTTGAAAACACACAAGTTAAGGTTACGTTTACACATCTACCTGGAGTCTATTAATAAAATTCAAGGCCATAGATTTACAAGTTTCGCTATACATCCACATGGATGGCTAATTAAAAGTTGAATGCGAACAAGTTTACATGCAAACAAGTTCTATCTGGTGTCTATTTTTATACACCTTCCATAGAAACTCACATTAAGAATACTACATGTCACATTGGAATTTACACTTCTTAAGATATTAGAATCTATTTAGACAAAGCAGCGCAGTAAGAGAAAAATTAAGTTGAATGCAATGAGTTGCTTTTCCCTACTATCTCCGGTTAAATCGATGACATCAGAGAGCTTTGCAGTAGGCATGTCAAAACGTGTACTTCAGGTGTGTGTAAAATAGACTTCAGTGAACGTAAATGTATTTTAATTAGAATTGCATGTATTCAACTTTTTAAACGTGTACTCTCTAAGAAAAAAACACACAAACACCAAAAGAAAATTTCAGACTTTACCGTAGACTCTTTGGTAAAGTCGGAAATTTTCTTTTGGTGTTTGTGTGTTTTTTCTTAGAGAGTACACGTTTAAAAAGTTGAATACATGCAATTCTAATTAAAATACATCTACGTTCGCTGAAGTCTATTTTACACACACCTGAAGTACACGTTTTGACATGCCTACTGCAAAGCTCTCTGATGTCATCGATTTAACCGGAGATAGTAGGGAAAAGCAACTCATAAAAAAAAAAAAAAAAATATATATATATATATATAATTAAAAACACATAGAGCCAAGTGCAGAGGAGACACCAGCGCCTCCGATGTCGGAGAACAGCACTTGATGCAATTGTGTCCATATTTTCTATTGGGACCCTGGAGGCTCAGGGTCAATGGACGTTCAGTTACTCTCCTAATCTAAGATGAACTACATGATCATTTTATCCTAACTCCGGTAGATAAAGCCTCTAACAAATTTGCATTTAACTTTTATTATCTTTAAACGCAGAACTCAACTCTAATGATATCAAGAACTAATGATATCAAGAGTAGGAGACCGGCAGAATTGCTTAACAAGTACAGGTCACTGTTGAAAAAAAGCCGTCAAATAGGGTTGAATTTGAAAGTGTCTGCAATTCTGCCCACACACGATAGGAAGAAGTATATGATGAGAGCCTAGTCGATCAATTCGACCCTGGAAAGATTGTGCAAGGCTCAAGGGGTAGAATTTTTTTCAGCCTGGACTGTACTTGTTAACAGGAGAGATTGCTTCTACAGGGATGGGATACACTTAAATAGAAAGGGTGCAAGAATATTTGCTGATGCTATCGAGGCAGTGTTAGGTCGGTCGGAAAACTGCTAGCTTGGGGGGGAGACAAAGACGAATAGATTAACAGTAGCCACCGGCAGAGGTGAAAGAGATTCTTGCACTGCTTCTATTGGAATGAGCAGAATGCTGAAAAACAAGATGCAGGATATTTCAGAGATTGCTGGGAGTCATTGCGGTACAAGTAAACACAGGGGTTGTGTTAGGGTAGCTAAGAATAGAAATAGGTGCATGTATAGTTGCGTGTACACCAATGCTAGGAGTTTAGTAAATAAATTTGATGAATATGAGATATTGCTCAAAACATCAAAGGCAGATATTGTTGGGATATCAGAGACGTGGTTTCACACAGTTATCAGGAATGCAGAACTGGAATTTGGGGAGTACAAGGTCTACAGAAAGGATAGACTGAATAGGAAGGGAGGAGGGGTTATGTTATTAGTTAAGAAATACATAAAATCCAAGGAAGTGAAGCCAGTGGACATCGCTGGACAGTGCAGTGTCGAGTCAGTTTGGTGTGACATAAGCATTGGGAGATCAAAATTGAGAGTACGAGTGTGCTATAGGCCTAATGACTCTGATGAGTATAATAAGAAACTGTACATTGAAATAGAGTGGGCCAGTAAATCAGAGAGTCTTATAATGGGAGATTTTAATTTCCCAGATATTGACTGGAATTTGGGGGCTGGTCACTCACACACTAGCAAGGCTTTTGTGGATTTATTGGATGATTGTTATCTACATCAGCATGTTCGGGAGGCAACTAGAGGGAGGAATACTCTTGATTTGATTATCAGCAGTGATTCTTCATGCATTACGAATCTGCAGATAAATGAACCACTAAGCGGCAGTGATCACAGTGTGCTGAAGTGCGATTTACTCAAAGAGGTAACTACCATTAGGGGTAAAGGGAAGGGTTATTGCTTTCGTAAAGGCGACTAGTATGGACTGTGACAGTATTTAAATTCTATACACTGGGACCAACTGATGATGTTACCAACAGCAAATGCAAAATGGGAAGCATTCAAAGAACTTATCTTGGAAGCTACTAGTCTTTACATACCAACTAAGAAATATTGTTCAGGGTTTAGGCCTAAATGGATGTCAGATGAACTAATGAGGCATATGGCAGAGAAGAAACATGCATGGGATACATACAAATTAAGACATGACACAGAAGCCTATGATAGATACAAGGTGATCTGTAACCAAGTTACAAAGAGGTTAGGCAGGCGAAGGCAGATTACGAGAAATCTTTGGCAAGGGATGCAAAGAAAAACAGCAAAAAGTTCTTTACCTATGTAAACTCTAGAAGGAAGGGAATGAATCAGATTGGTCCACTTGATATTGATGGGTCAACATTTGATGATCCTGCTCAGGTAGCTAACAAACTAAATGAATATTTTGCATCGACATTCACACATGAGGAGTTATTTAGAGCGGGGAAAGCCAGAGGTGTATTCAACTCTAGCAGTAAGCTAGAGAATCTTGTAATAACTGAGAGTAAAATGGAGGAGAAATTGTTGAAGATAAACACAAGAAAGGTACCCGGGGTGGATGGAATCTATCCAGTTATATTAAAGGAGGCAGCAGAGGAAGTAAGCAAACCCTTAGCCATAATTATGAGAGCTTCCTTGGACTCAGGGAAGGTACCCACAGACTGGAGATGTGCAAATGTGATCCCAATTCACAAAGGAGGATCAAAGGCTGACACAAGTAATTATAGACCTGTGAGTTTAACTTCTGTTCCAGGAAAATTAATGGAGGCACTAGTTAAAGAAGCACTGCAGGATCATTTAGACAAGACTTCAGTTATAGCTCGGACACAGCATGGTTTTGTTAAGAGGAAGTCTTGCCTGACCAATTTGATTGGATACTATGATGCAGTCACAAAGGAACTGGATGCAGGGAATAACTTTGATATTGTATACTTGGATCTTAGAAAGGCTTTTGATACTGTTGCACATGAAAGATTGCTGCACAAATTGGAGCAGTGTGACATTGGAGGCAAATTGCTGCTGTGCATAAAGGAGTGGATGAGGGGGAGAAGACAGAGAGTGGTAATCAATGAACACTGCTCGCCGTGGACTAATGTTATTAGTGGAGTCCCTCAGGGCTCAGTGTTGGGTCCATTATTGTTTTCTGTATTTATAAATGATATTGATGATGGTATATCAAGCTTAATGTCGAAGTTTGCAGACGATTCAAAGGTAGGCAGGCTTGTCAAGGACACTACTGACACTATGCTGCTGCTGCAACAGGATCTGGAAAGGTTGAGCAGGTGGGCTGAGAGGTGGCAAATGAAGTTTAACATTGACAAATGTAAAGTACTACACATGGGAAACAGCAACGCCAGAGCAACGTATCAACTCTGTGGTACTACACTGACAGTGGTAGAGAATGAAAGGGACCTGGGTGTGGTTGAGCAGGCAGATATGAAGTTCTGTGAGCAGTGCAGACGGGCTGCAAGAGTAGCTCATGGTGTATTGTCAATGATATATAGTAAATTTTCTAGCAGGGATAAGGATGTGATTATTCCCTTGTATAAGGCAATGGTCAGGCCACACCTAGAGTACTGTATACAGGTCTGGAAGCCTCATTTCAAGAAGGATATAGAGCTGCTGGAACGAGTACAGAGAAGGGCAACAAGATTAGTGAATGGAACAAAGGGGTGCTCTTACGAAGAAAGGCTTAAGTGTTGCAAATTACAGTGTCTGGAGACTAGGCACCAGCGAGGTGATCTGATAGAGATGTATAAAGCCTTGAATGGTTTGAGCATGCTCAATGCTGATGGGATTCTTCCTCTCGCTCAAAATAATCACCTGAGAGGGCATAAATTCAAATTGAGAAAAGACAGATGTAGGATAGACGTGCTTAAATTTGCTTTTAGCAAGCGGGTGGTTGGTTGGTGGAATAGACTTCCATTCCTTGTCGTGGAAGTTGATAGCCTAAATAAGTTTAAGGCTCAGCTGGACAGGTATTTTGAACGAACAGAGGGGTGAAGCGGAAGTGTTTTTTTTTTTTTTTTGGCTGATGCTGCATAAGCTTGCTTTCTTGCATCAAATGCCTCTACTAATGCTAACTCAATTGAACTTACAAACCTATTGCCAACAATAGCAGTATTATCACCAAAAAGTTTATTGCCTTCAGCAAGAAATTAAAACTTAACTTTAGCAATTATAATTTCCCCTACATTTATTTTATACCAAAATTCCACAAAAATCCAGTAGGTTTCAGATTAATTACATCCTGCAAATTTAGCTATGCGCAGAAACCTAGTAAGACTTTAGAGATGTTTCTTAAGTCTTTAGAGAGTTTCTTAAGTTAAATACTTTGCCCAATAGAAGAATCATTCACAACAATCAGTCTGTAATAGATGCACTAAAAACTAATAACATTACCAGTATACCAACATATGCTTTTAATAGCCGTTTCACCAGCATAGACGAATAAAACTTGAAGACAGTTTTCTCAACAAACTGTAAATAGCTACATACATATTATAAACTGCAAACCAGCATATTGGAACAGCCTAACAAACTTTTACATTTCAAACAACTACATATATGATGGCAAAACAGTTACTTACAAACGAAAGGAACCCCAATGGGCAATCCAGCTAGCTGTTTCCTGGCTCTCCCTCTCTCTATACTATTCTTAAACCTCAATACCATCTGAACTATGCATGTTCAGATATATGGATGACTTTCTGGTAATAAACTGCACCAACATCTTACAGGAGTTTGCTAATATTTACCCTCCAAAACTGACACTGGAAAAGCCAATAACAATAACCGTAAGGCCAATTATCTAGATCTGGATATTGATATTAATGGCTTGCAAACCATCATTAATATCTACAACAAACGCGATGCCTTCAATTTCAATGTTGTCAACTTTGAGACTTTTATACACTGGCATTCTAACATCTCGAAGAAAGTACATGCAAATGTCATTCTTTCACAGTGTAGCAACTATATGTAGCAATAGCAACTAGAATAGCAACTATATGTAGGAATAGCAACTAGGATAGAAACTATGTGTAGCATTAGCAAATTAATAATACACGATATCAGAACTCTATATAACAAGCTACTGGATAATCGGTTTCCAGCTGCCTAACTTCACTATCACTTCAACAAAGCACTCCAAATTTTAAAGTATAAGAAAATAATTAACCATCCCCTAGATATGGCAATTATAGTAGCAAACTGACATCCTCTACATCCAAGCTGTGTATACAATGTACAGGCAATACCGCTTAGCCTCTTTGGTTTCTCATGATCTGAAAAACCTGTGCCCACCGACTGGCTAATAAAGGAGTATTTTATCATTTTTTAATTTATTTTAATTTTTATTATTATTACTATTACAATGCTTACAAAGGCAATGCTTACCATTGCCATACCATTTATATTCTTTAAATGGTATGATATTGGTGTTCCTTCACCATTATTCACAATATTGACATAAACACATGACGCGCACTCCCAGAACGTTCAGGGTCCTACTATAGGAACGGGTTAGCAACCCCGAACTACCCAAGCACACCTATTTCCACTCATCCTCACAT
Source organism: Mastigoproctus giganteus (assembly GCF_048544385.1). NCBI lineage: Eukaryota > Metazoa > Arthropoda > Arachnida > Uropygi > Thelyphonidae > Mastigoproctus > Mastigoproctus giganteus. The sequence goes on along the minus strand of NC_143577.1, from coordinate 131,929,657 downwards.
TACTTGTGGAACATGGTCCTTGTTGAGTTCCTGGCCATGGACCTGGGCGAAGTCCACTCCCAGGTCTTCGCTGATGACTTAATTTTGACGGTCGATGCAGTCAGCAGGGCCCAACTGGAGGACAAGGCGAACCAGGCCTTGAGGATACTTCAGGAGTGGACACAGACTCATCTACTGAAGATATCACCGACCAAAACTTCCTCGATCAAAGGAACACTAGACCTACTCAGGCCACCACAAACCAAAGTGGAAAATAAGACTATCAAACTAGTGGACGAACTAGAACTCGGCCTTAACTTGACTCTAAACTATCATTCAAGTACCACCTGACATACATCAGAGCAAACATTAGGAAATATTCTGCACTAGTGGCCACAATAACAAGACGAGATCGGGGACTCAACAAACGTACCCTGTCACTGTATTAAAAAACAACCTTCCCACCAGCAATAACGTACGAAAAGGGACCGGACTGACTTATGGAAAGGGATCAGACTGACCTTCTGGACAGGACATTGTCCTACCTTTGGCCAGACCATGATACTGATGTCACCAGACTTTAAGGAAACGATCGGATTTGACCAAATGCAGCCTTGCTGCCTATTCACGACGCTATGCGCTGTTTGGCGATCAGTACCCTGCTCCCTTGCTGGGTACCTTTATTCCCTTCGCTGGCAGAGGGGGAGGACTCCTTTCCCCCCATTTCCGTCCTCTTTTCTTTCTGGTGGAGCATGGGCATGCCCCACTGTCACTAACTGGGAGCATCTTCTCTACTGCACCCATTCTTCTGACTTTCCTCCCCCCACTCTGCCTATATACTACATGTCGTGCGCCCTACATGTCAAAATTTAACTGTGTAAATTGAACCTCGCTCAGTGACTTTCGGACTCCAACCTAGCGGATTTTTTTTTTTTTTTTTTTTTTTAAGGTCCTAGCTACTGAAATCTCAGGAAATTAAGTGGCAGGGCCTGCCAGAGTAAATAATTATAATACTTGTGTACTCTGTCACTGTATTATAAGACAACCTTCCTACCAGCAATAACCTACGCCTCTCCAGCCTGGTTTCAAAAAGCCGTAACCTCCGTAATTCGACGGACACTGGACGCCACTCAACGGACAGTTCTGCTAATCATCACCCTTGCCTGCTGTACCACCAGCACTCCTGCCCTACAGGTATTAAAAGGGGCCTTCCCCTGGATTTAGAGGCTATTCGCTGCGGCATCACTCACAGCATTGCAAAAGGACAACCCTGAACCTTCCTTGGCTTTACAGTAAACACAGCTGCGAATCAGATGAAGAAAAAATCAGACTACAAAGGCACTTACAGCAGGTATGGCAGGTCGATGGACTGCCACAACCAACGGCGAAATTACAAAGAAATTTCTGTCCACCATAGACAGGGTGTATTCCAAGCCCCCACCCTGGTTTTAACCCGGTCTCTTCACAACCTATTTGCTGACAGGCCACGGAGCGTTCAACGTGAAATTAGCATCTTTCAGAATCCTAGAGGACCCACGTTGCTCCTGTGGGGAGCCAGAAACCTGGACACACATAACGTATGAATGTACCAACTATGAAGACCTACGCTGCAGACAGCAACCACGTACTTCCCAAGATATCTTGTCCCACCTACTAGATTCATGCGAAGAGTACAAGGCACTAGCCAAATTCGTGCAGGAGTTGTTTACCCGGCGCAAAACACAAATTTCTGTTCACAGGAAACCACATTAATAAGGAGAAACTCGTGCAAGAGCTGCTTATCCCTCCAGCGGATCGCCAAAATGACCGCCTTCTTACTCACACGTGCTGTTCATTGCTCCGTGAAAATGTGTCTGGATTATGCGTTTTAAGTTTAGTATGGAAATTAAATTGTGTACTGAAGATTTACCTACATCAGTGGACCACAGTGGTGAGATTTGTTTTTATTTTTATTGGGTGAGATAGTGTTGTCGTTTGGCTTTTAGGAGCATTAGCAACTAAGGCCATATTGCTCCGGGATATGCGGTGGTCATTCCCTGACCTTTCCGCATCCTCCGTATTTGGTGGTGAAGGGCTTGAACCCCGGTCTAATCTAGAAGCGTGTGCTACGCATTGCTGCTTCTTCCCACCTGGATACGGAGGCGCCAATTGTGAGATAGTGTATTTCAACTCGTTTTTGATTCAACGCTGGCAACAATGTATCAGCTCACCATGGCGGCATTGTTCTAGTGTTGGAGAGACTGGCATTCCACTTATTTCCCTGCCACCGCGGTTGAACTGCACTCTTGACTGGGGAAGGTGATCCCCTCTATTATATATTGAATCACAATTTAACAGAAAGCTTATGAGAACTAGAACCTGTAGTGTCTGCTAAGGAAAATATTTTTAATGTAAATTTTAAGAATTCATATTCCAGTTAATTAAGAGTCGAAACCAACAGCGGGCTTAATGTTCATTCAACGCAGCCGAACCGAGGGATATTCTGCTTAAGGCAACACGTCACTCAAGTGGCGACAGGGTTAGTTATTGTTTCTCCCCCACTCCCACCCACTGCTGCAAACTTTCTCCTTTAGTCATCGAACGGAAGAAGTTCACTACCACTACAGTTGATCGCCAAAATGGCCGCCTTCTTACTCACACGTGCTGTTCATCGCTCCGTGAAAATGTGTCTGGATTATGCGTTTTAAGTTTAGTATGGTAATTAAATTGTGTACTGAAGGATTTACCTACATCAGTGGATCACAGTGGTGAGATTTGTTTTCAGTTTTATTGGGTGAGATAGTGTATTTCAACTCGTTTTTGATTCAACGCTAGCAACAATGTGTCCGCTCACCATGGCGGCATTGTTCTAGCTTTGGAGAGAGTGGCATTCCACTTATTTCCCTGCCACCGCGGTTGAACTGCACTCTTGACTGGGGAGGGTGACCCCCTGTGTTATATATTGAATCACAATTTAACAGAAAGCTTATGAGAACTAGAACCTGTAGTGTCTGCTAAGGAAAATATGTTTAATCTAAATTTTAAGCATTCGTATATTCCAGTTAATTAACAGTCGAAACCAACAGCAAGCTTAATGTTCATTCAACGCAGCCGAACCCAGTGATATTCTGCTTAAAGGCAACACGTCACTTAAGCTCCTGGCAAGGTCAGGTGGCAACCAGTGTTGCCATTTTAGCGGTTTTCCCGCTAGATTTAGCGGAATTGCTTCAGGTTTAGCGGATTAAAATATGAAATAGCGGATAGCGGATGTTTTAGCGGGAAGAGTATAAATGTTTAGCATTTTATATATTTTGGCAATGTAACATTTAAATTAAAAAATATTTATTTAACAAATATTAAATTAATTGTTCAAGTAATTATTTAATTAACAATAAAAATATTTCATAATTGAAATGTTTTATTTCAATTTTATATTTTAATTTTATATTTATATTTTAAATTAATTGTTCAAGTAATTATTTAATTAACAATAAAAATATTTCATAATTGAAATGTTTTATCGATATACATCGTAAACATAGTAGGGATATCATATTTCATAGTTTTTTTTTGTTTTTTTTTTTTTAAAGCGAAGAATCGGTTTTATATTATTCTGGAATTTCCCTGAGGAGAACCCCAACAATTTTACGTAGTTACGCCCGCGGTCAAACGACCTGACTGTTGGGTCATAGCTTTAATTGTTGAATCAAATCTAAAAATGTGGGAAAAATTCTAATGACGCCTTTTTTTGAAACCGCGAAGAAATGGCATTGAATAATTTTTATTCGTCGTATTTGATTGGCTTCCAAGAAATGCGATCCGAATTACCGACATAACATTAAAAGTCATTTAAAAACTTTCAAACATATTAAGTCAGTAGAAGAACCATTTTCACCTAATAGATCAGGCAACCAATCTAAATTAAATTTTCCCACCAAGAATTTACAAACAGTGGAAGCTGAAGCAAAGTTAAGTTTGTTTGTTTGTGCTCACTCGTCAATACTGGCAATAGACCACCTTGGTGAATTATGTAAGAATGCATTCCAAGATCAAACAGCCAAAACTTTAAAAATTCATCGAACAAAATGCAACGGCGTTATAAAATATATCCTACACCCCCACTTTCAGAAAGATTTATTATAGTCAGTGCCCAATGGCTTTTCAAATTATAGTTTGTTACTAGATGAATCAAACGATATTAGTGTAACAAAACTATTAGGTATTGCAATTGTGTATTATGATGAGCAATTCGATAAAAGAGTTTCTACATTCTTAGCTCTTGTGGAATTAGATCAATGTAACGCTGAAAATATTTCAAATTCAATTAAAATAACGCTGGAAAATTTTAAACTTCCTTTAATAAATTTTCTGTTTATACTCGGGGACGACGAAACGGTCAGAGGAGTTTACAAGATACACAGAATACAAGAAACAGTACCGTATTCAGCAGTCACGGGCTTGAACCCCGGTCACTCAAAGCACGTGTACTTATGCACCCGCGCGCCTGACCACTAGGCTACGGCATCAGAGCCAGTCTGTTTTCAGTATCATTTAATCTACCTTCCATAATTACAATATACCAAAAATAATATTAAGAATTAGCTGAAACGATTTAAACCAGAATTTAAATAATTTGTGGGCATTGGGACAGATAATGCTAGCGTTATGATTGGAGTTAATAACAGCGTTTATACACATTTGAAGTCCGATGTACCGAAATTGATATTAATTAAATGCGTATGTCATTCTTTGCAATTAGCAGTATCTCATGCAACCCGCGAAATATTCCCTAGAATTCTAGAATTCATGATCGCTGAAACTTATAATTGGTTTAGTAAATCCACTAGCTGACAGAATCAATTTAAATATTTATAAAGTGCCATAAACGATGGTGCAGATCCGAAAAAGATAGTTCATTCGTGTCAAACAAGGTGATTATCCATTGAAGTTGCTATAACAAGAATTTTAGAACAGTATATTGAAATAAAAGCCCATTTTGAAATAACTCGTTTGACTGACAAACGTTATACTGCACAACTTCTTTATTCAATGTTCAAAGATGAAAGTAATTTAGCGTATATTTTATTTTTAAAACCTATCTTATCTGAAGTACAAAGAGTAAACAAATCTTTTGAATCAAATTGAAAAAAATGAGCAACAGTATATAAACATTACTCTTGTTAAATGAGAAAACATCAACAATACAATGAAGTTTTGGTCAGAAGTTCAGAAATATCCAGATGCAAGCGGTGAAAATCCATTTAAAGAAATTAGCCAATTTGCATTGGGTATTTTAATTTTGCCATTATCCAATGCAGATGTGGAAAGAATATTCAGCAACTTAAATCTAGTAAAAAACAAAACACGCAACAGAATGAGTGTTGGCATGGTTAATGCAATCTTATCAGTACGATACGGGCTCAAAAGAGTTGAAAAGTGTTGTAAAAATTGTTTTACCTGAAGAAGTGCTTCGCAAAATAGGTACAGAAGAAGCATATGATAAGGTGATATTGAATTTCGAAATTAATTTAGATTTTTAGATATTGATTTTATATTAAAAACAGAAAATAAATAACTATTTATATATACTATTTGTTTGTTTGTTTTTATTCACTACAAAGTACAAACAAATGAAAATTTTAAAAATTTGGCGGGTTAAGTGTTAAAAATAGCGGATTTTGAGTATGCGGCTAGCGGGAAATATTATTAAGAGTTGGCAACACTGGTGGCAACAGGGTTAGTGATTGTTTCTCCCCCACTCCCACCCACTGCTGCATACTTTCTCCTGTAGTCATCGAACGGAAGAAGTTCACTACCACTACTGAACAATGATTTCTAAATTTCTAATGTGCTTCCCCCACCACCCACCCCACGTGGAACCTAAAATGTTAAAGACGCGATTGATAACCATGCACCATAGATAGAAATAACACCACCGTTGTACTTGTTGACCCAAAACCTACTAAAGGTAGTCCCAGCTCCCTGGTGTTCTCCCCCCCTCCTCAGTGACCTGCGGGGGTTAGCTGAAACTTTGACACGCCATATCTTGGCTTGGACTTGTGCTACGAACTTGTAGTCAACGCTATTTGCAATCTTGTGAATCACTTTCCACAACGATACGCATTACATTCGTTCATCTGGAATAGCTCGGTAATCCGAATTTTGGTTCAAGATGCCACAAGAAACTGATAGCAACACCGCCCAAATAAACACTGCTCCGCAGGAAACAGCAGGCAGTACTCTATTGGAAACTGTGCAGCTTGAGTATACAGAGGAAACGAACTCCGCCCCCAAGCGGAAAAATAATAAAAAACAGGTCGTCGAACAGAGCGACAGAGAGACAAGAAGCCAGCAAGGAACAAGAGGAAATCAGAACATCCTCTGCTCTCAAGCAGAAAATACCGACAATGTAAAGCAGGACGAAAATAGCGAGTCGCTAGATTCGACTCTCCCAGAGGGGACGGTACTGGAAAAGACCCTCGCTCTCAGAACAACGTTAGAGAACCTCCTGAAAGATACCAGCAACAGAATAACTACTGGACTTCGAGGAAAAATAGTGTCCATCTGGACAAAGCTGGAGACAGTCCTACTACAAACCAACCTAGAGTGCGAAACAGCTAAAGCGAAACTGGAGGCCTTCCAATCCGTGGGAGCAGACCAAATGCCACAGCGCGCTCCCTCGTATGCGCAAGCGCTGAGGACCCGACCGACTGCTGACCCAACCGCAACTGCGACTACAGCGATGAAACGCAAGACCCTCCTGTCAACACCACATTTGGTAATACTGCGCCCGACCTCCACAGACGAAAACAGTAGTAGCGAACAGGTCAAAAATCTAGTGGTCACAAAGTTGGCAGACGACTTCAGAGATACCAAAATAATATCGGTAAGGAAGACCCGAAACGTAGGGATTATCATCGAGACTCAAACAAAAGAGGACGCAACAAAAATCCTACAAAATGAGAAGATTCAAACACTCGGACTTGAAGCCCTACATCCTAGACGCAAAGGACCTAGCATCAGAATATATAACCTCGACAATGATCTGACACCAACTTCTCTCCAGGAGGAACTGTATTACAGAAACCTCCAGCACGCACATCCAGAAGAAGAACCCGCCAACTTGATTATTCCCAAGTTCAAGACGAAAACCAGAACAGGAAATGCTTACCACTGGGTCGTCGAGTTGTCACCAGCGGCCTGGATCACGCTTAGCCAGACCGACAGAGTGTTTATAAACTGGGGCAGTCACCGCTTTAGGGAACACGTTGCTGTCCCTAAGTGTTTCAGATGTTGCCGGTTTTGGCATACCACTCATACCTGTGCCCAAACCCAACCCACTTGTGGCCACTGTGCAGAACGTGGCCACGACTTCAACACGTGTCCGAATAAAGACAAGCCGCCGACCTGTGTAAATTGCAAATTCCATAAACTACCAGCAGAGCACTCAGTTAGGGATAACGAATGTCCAGTGTACTGTAAAGCAAAGAGCACTTTCCAAATGAGACTAGATTATGGCCACACGCCCTAAATCCTATAACATCAACAGGGTTAAATTCATACAACTGAACGCACAACGGTCCAAAATAGTAGCGGCGCAGCTCACAAAGAAGGCGAACGAGGCAAATCTCGACATATTCCTCATCCAGGAGCCATATGCATATCTCAAGGAGGTCAGGGGTTACCCCCTGGCCTATAAGATAGTGCAGGATAACAGAGAAACACCCTGGGCCTGCATATTGATTCGGAATCCAAATATAACAGCAACAAAACTAACCAACTACTGCACATCCTGGGCTGCATGTGCCCATATTATCACGCCCCTGGGTGAATTTTATGCGGTATCGCTATACTGTCACCCAGGTGAAGATATACTACCAATAACCAGATATCTGAGGAGCCTCCAGACAGACTTCCCAAACAGTAAAATTGTCGTGGGAGCGGATGTGAATTGCAGGTCCCCAGCGTGGTACAGCGAGACCACGGATAGACGTGGAGTACAGAACGGGCAACAACTTGAAGACTACTTAGCAAATAGTCCGTACACAGGGCTCAACCGACCAAACAATCTGGCAACGTTCTCTAGTTCGATGGGGGAGGCCACAATCGATGTCTCTCTGGCTACCAGATCCCTCGCTGGCCACCTAACATCGTGGACCGTCCAAGAAAGCTGGACCACGTCGGACCACAGGGCCATCACGTTTGAGCTACAGCGCTCCCTTAGTCGACACCAAGGAGTGAGGCAGGCACAGCCAAGATATGCCATAGAGAAGGCGGATTGGCCACTCTTCCAAGCCACACTGACCACAGCAGCCCAATCGTTGAACATCATTGGACTCAGCCCGGATCAGCACCAGATGACGGTCGCTGGTCTCATCACTGAAGCTGCCAACACCTCTATCAAAAAGAAAAACCCAACCCAGGGGGCTGTACCCTGGTGGCTCCAGAGCTACAGAGGCTTAGGCAGGAGGTGCACAGGAGAAGGAAACTCTTCCAGCGGGCAAGGCGCTCCCAGCCGGCAGCGGAAGTGGAGGCACTGAGACAGAACTTCCGAGATGCAAGGAACCTATACACGGCAACCATACGCCAGCGTAAGATGCGCAGTTGGGAACACCTTGTTTCTACCACTGGGAATGATAACCCCTGGGGTGTGGTATACAGAGTAACCACAAACAAACTCCCCAGGGGTGAGCCCATACCAGCGACGAGGACACGGCAGGGTACTTATACCCGGATCTGGCAGGAAACAATTATTAACATCATGGATACCATGTTTCAAGACCATCTTTCCCCCTCTACCCCAGAGCAGATAACCCTGTGTGCAGACAATGAAACCTACTGCATGGCTGCAACAGAAGACCCTTTCACCAAACTTGAACTGGAAACAGCTGCCATGAGGATTAGAAACAAGAAGTCTCCTGGTTCTGATCTTTTGGAGCCAGAGATTGTCAAGAAAGCCGTCGAAACCATTCCAGAGGTGCTTCTTAATCTATACAACCACTGCCTCAAAGAAGGCCTGTTCCCCCAGGCCTGGAAAACTGCAAACTTGTGCCTCATTCCCAAAAGTCCCAACAAACAACTGGACCTTCCGGGGTCATACAGACCCATAGCACTGTTATCAGTCCTGAGCAAGCTCTTTGAGCACTTATTAAGAAACAGAATAGGGATCCACTACACTGCAGCCGGCTTGCAGTCACCCCGACAATATGGATTTAGGAAGGGATGCTCAACCTTGGATGTCCTGGAAAATATTACAAATGCTGCAACTACCTCAGATCAGAAATACTTTCTGGTCATAGCAATAGACTTTGCTGGGGCGTTTGACACTTTATGGTGGCCAAGCGTCCTGGCCCGACTTCGGAAAGCCAACCTACCATCCGTCACCACCAAATATGGAGAATGTGGAAAGGTCATGGAATGACCACCGTATATCCCGGAGCAATATGGCCTTAGTTGCTAATGCTCCTAAAAACCAAATAACACAAATAACACAACCAACCTACCATCAAATCTGTATCAAGTCATCAAATCCTACCTGTCGAATATGTTCGTGACAGTCAGAGCACCATATTGTTCAGAACAAGAGAAGTATTCAGAGGATGCCCACAGGGCTCAATCCTGGGCCCACTCCTATGGAACTTGGTTCTAGATGGCTTTTTGAACCTGGAACTCGGCGACGTCGTTCCCCTAGCCTATGCGGTTGATGTGGTTCTGATGCTGCCTGGGGGATCTAGGGCGCAATTGGAGAACACCGCCAACAGAGCAATAGAAACTCTAGAGGACTGGGCTAACAATAATAACTTGAAGATCTCATCCTCGAAGACAAGATCTATATTATTAAAAGGAGCCCTAGACACCAGACGACCCCCTCAAATCAAGATACAAGGTAACACAATCAAGCTTACCACCGAATTAAAGCACCTTGGAGTCGTACTAGACAACAAACTGAGCTTTACACCACATATAGTGCACTTACGGAACAAAATTAGAGGATACTCCGCACTTTTTGCGCGAATCACACGCAAGGATTGGGGTTTGAGACGGAAAACCCTCAGCCTCTACTATAAAGCTATTTTCCTCCCAGCGATTACATATGCTTCTGGAATATGGTATCGCAAGGCTACCACAGCAGTGAACCGGAAAAAATTGGAGACTACACAGCGACACATACTCTTAACCATCTCGAGAGCATGTAACACTGTAAGTACCCACGCACTCCAGGCTCTAACGGGATCCCTCCCTCTGGACCTGGAGATAGTTAAGCATGGGCTACTCTATCAACTGACCAAAGGCAGAACGGCAACATGCTTCGACTACACCATAGATCTGTCAAATGATCCCAAAGTAGAAAGGAGCCGTCTCTCCGCTTACCTCCAACAAACTTGGCAGGCCCGCTGGGAGACCTCCAGCAAAGGTGTAATAACTAGAAAATTTCTACCCAACATACGGCTGGTATACCCGAATTATCCACCGTGGCTCTCACCAGGACTCTACACCACCTACCTGCTGACGGGACACGGGGCCATTAGAGACAAACTACAAGGATTTGGACTGAGTGATACACCGTTCTGCCTCTGCGGTGAACGTGAAACGTGGGAGCACCTAATGTACAGTTGCCCACTATATGAGGACCTCTATTGCAGGTTCATTACTAGAACACAGCTTAACCTCCGTAATCAAGAAGACCTCGCCATAACTGAAGTTGACACATACAAGGCATTCGCGCGGCTGGCCCAGGAACTCTTCACAAGGAGAAGGACGCTTCCACTGCCTCAACCACTGCAGTAAACAACCATGCCGTGCAGGCCAGCAGAATGTCTACACAACCACGGAAACCTTCCCAGATACTACCATGCAAGGGCTCAGAGAAATGATTTTATTTTATTTTATTTTATTTTATTAATAACAAGATACACAACAGGTAGCCATTAACAGTGTATCTGAGATCAGATCAATAAACATAATAACAATAATATGAAATCCAACAGGACGATAAACATTGATATAGATTCAAACAATAAAAGCATATGTACAAAAGAGGATTGTATTAAGTTAAGTTACCGGTAAAACAAGTAATAATTAATCCGTTAGAGAATAGAAAAATAATATAACAAATAATAATAAACTACAATAATTAGATGTGATCTAATCACTTTGCAGTTTAAGAGAAGAGGCAAACTTGTGGATGGAGTTCATCAGTGATTGGGAGTTGTCAAAGAAGTCAATGCGAGAGTCATTTGCTGATTTGCTGATTCTGTTCAGTGGACTGAACTTCATTAAGTCCGTGTTGGCAGAGTCAAGGCGAAACGGTGTAAGGTTCCTGACTTGTCTACAAGGAGCATTGAAGTTTATTTTACTCAGGATATCAGATGCTTCATAAATTCCAGTGATTACTTTGGCTAGAAGGGCGATGTCAGCAGTAACTCTTCTAGTGCACAGAGGCCTCAGATTAAAGTAATCACACAGCGATTCATAATACACTGAGTGATAGAATAGAGGATTGCGGTACGTAAGGTAACGGACAAAATTTTTTTGGACTGCTTCAATTTTGTTAGTTAAAGTCTTTGTGTGAGGATTCCAGATGGGTGAACTGAATTCAAGGATTGGCAGAACAATAGTTTTATAGAGGATAACCGCATATCTGTAGCTTTTGAACTTGTATGTGTTCCGTTTGATGAATCCCAGTGTTTTGAATGCTTTGCTGGTGATTTTAAGGACATGGGCATCGAATTTAGCACTGCTGGAAAAGAGAATCCCTAAGTCGTTAACTTGGTCACACCTTTCGATGATCACAGAGTTAATACTATACTCCGTATTCATTAGTTGTGGAGATCTGCAAGATGAGAAAGAGATTACTTTGCACTTCGAGGGGTTAGCAGACAAACCATTCAGAGATAGCCACAGAGAGAATTTATTGAGAGCATATTGAAGCTGTTGAGAATCGGTAGTCTCCTTCACTGCTGAGTAGATCTTAAGATCATCTGCATAGAGAGCAACTTGAACGTTGGAGGTGTACATGAAAGAAGGAAGATCATTTACGAAAACAATGAAGAGAAGAGGACCTAAGGGAGAGCCTTGTGGTACTCCGCTTAGTGGTATAAAACAGTCTGAGTTCACTTGATCTATGATAACGTTCAAGGAACGATGCGTGATATAGCTGCGTAGCCATGAGAGCAAAGGGTCACGGATACCATATAGCTTAAGTTTTTCCAGAAGTTGTTCGTGCGGTATTTTATCAAATGCCTTGGATATGTCTGTGTAGACTGCATCAACTTGTAGGTGGTTATCAAGAGCTTCCGAGGTGTATTGCCAGAAAGGAAGTAAATTTGTGACTACTGACTTGCCACTGCAGAAACCATGTTGATTCTGATCAATAAAAGGCTTGAAGAATTCGAAGAGATGTTTGTGCACTGCTGTGTCGAAGAGTTTAGCCAGGCTGTTTTGCAAGGTTATGGGTCTGTAATCTCATGCGTCATTTTTATCACCTTTTTTTGAAAATAGGAACTATATTGACCTGCTTAAAGTGCTTAGGATACTTCCCCAGCCTGAGAGACAGGTTGAAGATCCGCAGTATGAGGGGTTTCAATGTAGTGACAGTCCTTTTCCAAAATAAGCCTGGAATGTCATCTGGGCCTCTAGTATAGTCATTTCTCATGCTTTTTAATGCCGAATTTAAATCTTCATCAGTGATAAAGAGGTTAATGAGGATATCATCTTTAACAGGTGTGAAGTCAGGAAATGAGGCAGGTCTCAATATATCATTTGTTTGAATTCTGGAAAAGTGTTTGGCAAACTCTTGAGCAATGCTGAATTCGTCAGATAAGAGAATTCCATCTGCGTTACGGAGTTGTAACTTTCTACTGGTTATGTTCTTATGCTTCATGAAATTCCAGAATGGTTTGATATCTCTGTGAGTAAGCAGACTATCCTGAACTGACTCTGTATACATGTTGTAGGAGTTTAATATGAGAGTTTTCACTTCTTTGCGGAGTTGGCTGAATATTTCATAGTATTGACTGTCACCTGTTTGCTTATACTTGTTTCTGTAGAATTCTTTGGATTTAATTTTACGTATTAGTTCACTGTTATACCAGTGCGGGTAGGTAGAGCGTGCGGTAAGATGGGATTGAGGAACAATGTCAGATATAACTGAATGGACACAGTTAATCAGGTTGTTGGTGAGCACATCGATGTCATCCGTAGCGTCAGCGAGCTGCTTGTCTACATTTCTTAGAGCTAGGTTGAGCAGAGGCCAGTCAGCCTTTCTGAAATTGAATCGAGGAGTACGGGGGCTGCATTTGAAGTTATGAGAAGTCACTGTGATGTCAAAAGTAATTGGTGAATGATCCGAGTGAAATATGGGGTTGTCGGTGTGAACATCTATATGAGTAGAGAAATATTAGGTCGAGGTAGGCATTTTCTCTGGTTGGAAAGTTGCAAATTTGTTCCAGACCATAGCTGTGAAGCATATTAAAGAGAGCCCTAGTCTGCAGTGATGGAGAAGAAGATCCTAAATTGGCCATTTGACAGTTAAAGTCACCCAAAACCATTGCTATGTCGGCAGATTGAATTAGTGGGAAGATTGATTCCAGCGAGCTTTCTAAGTACTGGAGGTCTATATTAGTTAGGGGAGGTGGAAAATAAAGCAATACTATTAAAACCTTTAACTTGCCAAGATGAAGAAGGCAGTATACTGATTCAATATTTGTGAAATTTGATGCAGTTTCACAGAGTATATGGTTAGAATGTATAATAGCTACTCCGCCTCCACGAGATCCTCTGTCCTTTCTATGGATTGTATATTGTCCATCTATAATCTCCCGATCATCAATATCAATGGAGAGCCAGGTTTCAGTGAGCAGGTAAATGTCGTAAATATGTGAGCCTTGGATTGCTCTGAAGTGGTTTAGGTTGCTAATTATACTCCTGCAATTCTGAACGTAAACACTGAACAGTAGGGATCTGGGGATTCTCTGACGAGAGGAGAACGTAGTATGTGTAGATAGCAGGGTATCTGATTGCTATGCCGGTGGAGAGGAGATTTTGGACTCCCTTGATGGTCTGGCCGTGAAGCGTTTTACTAGAGCCCCTGATAAAAGGGATCTTAGATTCAGCACTTTTTCTGTTTGTGATGGAAGGCATGTTATTATAAAAGATGAGTAAGCGGGACATCGTGTCTTCAGAGAACGGACATCTACTCCGAAACCATATTCTTCTTTAATTAGGTTGATAAGGTCTTCAGATTTAGTGGCGGGTCCAAGTCTAGAAAGAAAAATTCGGTCTTTTGTGGGAATAATTGTGATATTATACTTGTGTTTGAGTAACTGAGATTTTTCTGCAGTAGTTACATTCTGTGTTTGATGAGTTATGGCTGGAAGCTTGGAGAAAGTATCTTGAGATATAGATGCTTTAATATTTTCTGACGGTTTGTTCTGTTTTGATCTTTGGTGTGATATTTGAGACTGGCAATTAGAAACAGGTTTACTCGCTGTGGCGGCAGATCTACAGACAGGTTTGCAGACCTCATTAGATGTGGCAGCAGTTATTTTTGCATATGTTGCCTTAACTGATGTTGAAGAGGATTGCGCTTGGTGACTCTGAGCTTGTGAAATAGAGGTACAGACAGAACTGTTCCGCAGAGGAGAGTAGGTAGGAGGAGTGGTTCTATTTACATCAGAAAAATCATCTAACAGAGTCTGTTTGGCAATAAATTGCTCAGTTGAATGATTTGAGTCATGAATGTTAGCAGACTTGGGCAAATTAATATTTGCAGCAGTAGAAGTATTGAGGCCGGTGGAAGGTGAAGATCTGGTCTCAATACTGAGGGCATCGTCAGTTAATGAAGAATTCGTATTCACTTTGAGCCCATTGGTTTCGAGAATAGGTTCAGAATTCTTCCTAGCTTCCCTTAAGTGGCAAGACATAATTGATGTGAGATTTTTAATTTGGGCGTTAATGTCAGAAATTTCGGCCTGTTGATTAGTTAATATTGTTTTTATACCACAGATCTCCGTGGATAGCTCGCTGTTTCCTTCATTGAGTGTATTAGAATCCAGGAGAATTTCAGAGTTTGCAGTATGAGGTGCGCTGATTAGATGAGTTTGAATGAGGATTTTCTGCATAGTGTTAAAAAGTAGTTCCTGGAATTCAGTTGATTGCAGAATACCAAAGGTTGGATTCAGAGTTTCCGTAGGGAAGGAGTTAGCGCTGAGATCTTCTGACTGCAAAGATATATGTGTTTGAGTTGATGCATCTGATATTTGATGCGACCCCAAAGACAACAAAGAAGGATTAGAGGCTTCATCCAAGTACGATTCAGAGTCGGTATTTCTAGTTATTGGCATGATATTTGTCTCAAATGTACTAGAGTACGGCATTTCAACTTTGTTAGCGGAAGAGGAGGAAAGTGACTCAGGTTCCGTGCTGTTTGGCGTTGCAACAGTTATAGGGCTTTTCTGAGAATTTCTGAGTCGACATCTATCACAACAGAATGATTTCCGCCGACTTTTATTTAATTTTTTCAGGTCAGAATGGGTACAGTCATTGCATATTAATTGTTTGCACTCAATACATTGGACAATGGGGTCAGAGCTGGTCCAACAGATGGTGCAGACGCTAGAATTTTGACAAGAGGTAGTATTTGTCATATTGAATTCAGTTGCTGTAGTGTTACTAGATAATTTAATATCACCACAGTTGTGGTTTAGCAAGCAATTGGCACTGTGACCTGCCGGTCGCCTTAGTTGCCCTGCAGTGAAATCCACGGGGAGCAGGGGTCTAAGTAGGGAGGGAAGAACAGAGCGGCTAGGCAATACTCTAATGCCTGGTCAAGGTCAAGTGTCAGTTGGACACATGTATAAGTTGAACTACAAGATAATGGCTGAAAGCGCTTATATGGAGTAGCAGAATGAACATGCAGAAATTCATTTAATACTTATCTGTTGTCCGTTCAAATAATACAGTACTTGCACCTGGCAATCCAAGGGCCTATCCTTATGTGGTGGCACTAATAGGAACTTAATACTTTAAATAAAAAACACACAAAACAAGAAAAGTTTACGGAGCATATCATACAGACAGCCGGACACAATCATCCCCCTAGCGGCCAAAACAGATTGCGAAAGGACACAATCATCCCCCTAGCGGCCAAAAAAGCGGCCAAAAATGATTGCAGCACTTTGCAGCCACCTAGCCATATGGCGATCTGGGCTGGCAACCTTGACCAGCCTGCTTTCACTCCTATTCCTTGGCAAGGGGGGGGAGATGGTTCGCTGTCTTCTCCTCCTCCTGCCATCCCCCTTTCCCTCTGGTGGGGCATGGGCATGCCCCACTGACTGCAGGGGCCATCTACCCTATCGGCCCCTTACTTCTCTTTCTTCCCCCCCAGCCTTCAGTCTCCCTACCCTTCTCTTTGACTATACACCGCGAAAGCCCCACGCATCCAAATTTAAATTAGCACCAAAATTATTGCCCGCCCCATTAGGCCTCTAGAACTTGTCATTTTAGCGTACAATCCCATGGTAATTTCGGGGAACAAACCCCACAGTAACTTAATAGCGATTTTGCAATTATACCACCGCGATTATCTATCCTTTTTTTTTTTTTTTTTTTTCTATAGGACCCAGCTGCTGAAATCCCAGGAAATTAGGCGGCGGGACCTGCCAGAGTATAATAAATTTCAAGGTACACCTGGCCAGCCTCCTCGTTGGCATAGTACGGACAACGTCAGGTCTCATCAGGGGCTCGACGGCCAATAGGCCAGAAGAACAATGGGCACAACATACTACACAACACATGATCCACACACTTTTAAATCTCTGGTCTTGACAGAGTACTGTCCCTCGATACAGCGAACACTCGCGGAGATGGGAGAAATTCCTGGTGCCGTTTGACCCTCAACATACTTTGTACTTTGTACTTGTACCACTACAGTTGGGATCGCCAATATGGCTGCCTTTCGTGCTGCCACGTTATTTTACCGCTCGTGGATTTTGCCTTAAATTATGTGTACAAAGTGTTTTTCTTCGCAGGAAAAGTGCCTACAGTGATATTAAAACCTCAGTGGATATCCGCGGCGAGTAACTTTCTGTACTTTACTGGGTTTTAGCCTGCTAGAATCGTTTTTATTTGTATTCTTTGTGTCAGACCGCATGGTCACTATGAAACTGGGATCGCAAATATGGCTGCCTTACAGTACGAACGTGTTGTTTATCGCTCTGCAAAAATTTGTCTTTTCTATGTGTTTTAAATATAATACAGTTAAAAATTATTGGTTCTAGCTGAAGATCAACCAACAGTGGACTCATAGGGTGAGACTTTTCCAACTTTCTAGGGAAATACAATCAGATTTTTACGTTCTTTATCTATTTCCTTTGTTGTGAGACAGGTCACCATGCGCTCACAACGAGGTAATGGAGAGTGCTCCGATATAACGCGGCTGCCACGTTCAAATCTGATTCTTGACTTGGGAGGATTCGCCAGTTAGTGCTTTCCGGGCTGCAAGAGTGCCCCACCATTTTGTGTTACTTCTATCTTTGCGGAATTAATGTACCATGTGCTCAGTGTCCCCCCCCACCTCCATACACATTCCATGGAAGAGACAGATCTTTCTAATTATTGTTCCTGTTGTGAAACTGATTTCACCAGCGTGATTACGCCTCCGAAAACTGTAAGAAGAAGTAACCCCGTTTTCTAGGAGCACTTTCACACCTAGGTGTTTCTCCCCCCCACAGCTGACATAGGGGATAGCTCAAAATTCCCATAACCAACTGTGTACCCTTAAATTAAGCCACGGACTTGTGGTAGGCATCATTTGTAATCATTTTCAGTGGCCTGTCTTATTATCCTATCATACACCCGATAATCCGAACTGTACCGGTTATCCGAATTTCGTTAAATGGAGGGAAGAATAGGAAAACACAATGATCCCCAGGGCCAGAGTAACGACCCTGTTATTGTGAAACCCCAGGACGAAGAGGAGGATCCCCGTTCTGGATCCCAACTCAACAAGCAGAAAATTCGCAATCAGCTGATCCCCAAGTTTGGGCGGGAAACACGTTCCCAGACAGAAACTAAGGAACAGCCTGAAATAACTGCATCACAAAAAGACCCGAAAGAAGACAAACAGCAGGACTCACCCCTCGACCCTGCCATTCCAGAGGGTACTATATTTGAAAAGACGCTCTTCCTCAAAACCGCACTTGAGAACATTTTCAAAGAAAACTCAAATAGAGTGTCAGCAGCACTCAGATCTGAGATTGTCACAATCTTCCACAAGATAAAGACAATCCTACACGAGGAACATCTTGACAAAGAGAAAGCAACCACCTGGCTACAGGCCTATATGGAATGCAGGGCAAATCAAATGCCACAGCGCGCCCCGACATATTCTGATGCGCTGAGGAATCAACCTGTGACAACAAAGGCTATCACAAACACCACCAACACCAAGTCCGCACCCAGGATGACGCTGCTCCCTACACCACATCTTGTGGTTCTTAAGCCAACCACTACTGACACTCTTAAAACTAGCGAAGAGGTCAAAAAGAAAGTCATTGACTCTCTGACGCAAGAATTAGAAACGGCCAAGATTAGAGCCACCGGGAAAACGAATAACACTGGGGTAATAATTGAGACGGAAACAAAAGACGTTGCCAACTTGATCATAAATAATGCCAAGATACCGACGCTCGGGCTCTCCGCTGAGCTGCCTAGAGAAAAGGCCCCTCAATTGTTATATTCGGCATAGACCCGGATCTGACTCCCACTCCATCTGCGAGGAGATATACACAAGAAACCTCCAACAACACCTACCAGACAGAGACCACGCAAGTCTACTAGTGCCTAAACACCAAACCAAGAGCGGGAATGGCAGCTCAATAAACTGGGTGGTCGGACTGGTCCCCGAGGCATGGAGGGTGATAACAAAACAAGAGAGAATATATATAAACTGGAGCTCCCACCGCTTCAGGGAACATATCGCGGTCCCAAAGTGCTTCCGGTGCTGCCGATTTGGCCACATCACCCACACGTGCGTCCAGCAGGAGCCTCCCTGTGGACACTGTGCTGAGAAGGGCACAACCACGCAAGCTGCCCAAATAAAGAAAGAGACCCAGCCTGTGCAAACTGCAAGTGGCAAAAACTCCCCCACACACATTCAGTCAGAGATAATAAATGCCCGGTATATATTAAAGCAAGAAGCGCCCAACAATTAAAAATTCATTATGGGGACTCTGCCTAAAAGTTATAACACCACTTGCATTAAATTCCTCCAACTCAACGCTCAGCGAGCAATTGCCGTAGCGGGACAGATAAGGCAAAAAGCCGAAGAAGAAAACCTAGACATCCTCCTGCTGCAAGAACCCTACACCTGCGCTGGGGCTGTCCAGGGGTACCCACTCAGCTATAAGATCGTTCAGGTGGATGGAGCAACCCCATGGGCTGCTGTCATTGTAAGAAACCCGAACATAACCGTCACCAGGATCTCACACCTGTGCCACGAGTGGGCATCTTGTGCACACATCGTTAGTTCCCTAGGAGAACTTTACGTCATCTCCTTGTACTGTCGTCCGGGGGCGGACATTCTCCCATACATCCAATATCTACACAAAGTGCAAACTGAACTAACAGGAGCTAAGATCCTCATATCAGCCGACCTGAACTGTCGTTCACCTCTATGGCACAGCGAGACCCAGGAGCGTAGAGGCTCTATAAACGGACAGCAGATGGAGGAGTTCCTAGCCAACAGCAGCTTTGTCGTCATCAATCGCGCCAACAATCTTCCCACATTTAGTTCGACACTCTGGGAGGCCACCCTGGATGCCACCATGGCCACTAGGTGTCTAGCTGGTCACCTCAACGATTGGATGGTGCAAGAGGATTGGACTACTTCCGACCACAGGTGACCACGCACTACAAGTGATCACGGGTGCTCTCCCTCTTGATCTTGAGGTGACTCGCACCGGCATGCTTCAGCAACTCAGACGCGGCAAAGCCACAACCTTCCAGGACCACACCACGAACCCGGAAAATAATTGTAAAGCTGAGAAGTACAGGCTGCAAACCTACTTAACATCAATATGGCAACAACGCTGGACGTTGTCTGACAAAGGAGATGTCACCCGAAGGTTCCTCCCAAACTTGCAACGAGTATACCCAAAATATCCCACATGGCTCTTCCCTGGTCTCCATGTCACCTACCTTCTTATTGGACATGGAGCCATCCGCTATAAGCTTAATCTCTTCGGACTAACAGATAACCCAGCATGTGCGTGTGGCTCCCTTGAAACCTGGGACCACCTGCTGCACGAGTGTGAATTGTATGAAGATCTTCGGGTTCACTTCATCACACGAGTCCGCTTCAACCCTAAAAACCAAGAGCACCACCTACTAGAAGACGAGGCAACCTACAATGCCCTCACTAACTTTGCACAGTGCTTATTTGCAAGACGACAGACTCTACCTATGCCACCAAACCCAGAACAACAAGAATAAAACAGCATACATACTGAAACTGAATATTGATCCATGGACGGGACATTGATCCCATGAGAGAACTGAACCAACGAATGACATAACCTGCATAGACCGCCACCAAAATCCTGGCTGACTGTCCGGATTTCCTACTTGCCGATCTATGGACGGAGTCACCACCGACGAATACAAACTCGCTGAACAACGGACAGGACTTGTATCCCATGAGTGAATACGTAACCAGAACTTACATAAATCATTACCAAACCTAGACCAAAACCTTGGATGAAAACACCCTCACTGGGTTCACGGATGGCACAACCCTGTTGCCTCGGCACCTGTCCTGTGGCCTCTTGCATCCATGCCCTATTGGCGATCTGGGCCAGTCCCCTTGACTGGCCTGCTATTTTTCCCTCTCCCTGCATGGGAGGGGGAGGAGATGGTTTTGCTGTCTCTTCTCCCTTCTTCCATCCCTTTTTCCCTCTGGTGGGGTATGGGCATGCCCCACTGTAAACTGGAGTTGTCTTTCCTTTCGGCTCCATATTTCTATTTCCCCCCCCAGTCTTCAGCCTTCTCCCCACTCTATCTGACAGCAACGTGAACACGCCCCACACAATCTAAAGTGACCAATCTAAATTAATTTCGCCGAGCATTCTGGACTTCTCCCTAGCGCTTCCCGCGACGCGCATGCGATCATTTTTTTTTTTTTTTTTTTTTTTTTTTTAGGGCCTAGCCACTGAAATCTCAGGAAATTAGGTGGCAGGACCTGCCAGAGTGAACTATATACTAGTGGGTACCTGGTCTGCCCCCACGGGGCTAAAGTGGTGCAACGTCGGGCCTCAGTAGGGGTCTGGCGGCTAAACGACCAGAAGAACAACGGTACACAACGCTACACATGTACAATATCCACACACCTTTAAATCTCTGGCTTTTCCAGTCAATTGGTTCACCCACAATGTAAACTACGCGGAGATGGGGGAACCCCCTGGTGCCGCTTGACCCTAAACACACTTTACACTTTACTTTACCACTACAGTTACTGAACAATGATTTCTAAATTTCTAATGTGCTTCCCCCACCACCCACCCCTCCTCAGTGACCTGTGGGAGTGAGCTGAAACTTTGACACGCCATATCTCGGCTTGGACTTGTGCTATGAAGTTGTAGTCAACACCATCTGCAATCTTGTGAATCACTTTCCACAACGGTATGCATTACATTCGTTTATCTGGAATAGCTCGGTAATCCGAATTTTGGTTCAAGATGCCACAAGATACTGATAGCAACACCGCCCAAATAAACACTGCTCCGCAGGAAACAGCAGGCAGTACTCTATTGTAAACTGTGCAGCTTGAGTATACAGAGGAAACGAACTCCGCACCCAAGCGGAAAAATAATAAAAAACGGTTCGTCGAACAGAGCGACCGAGAGACAAGAAGCCATCAAGGAACTAGAGGAAGTCAGAACATTCTCTGCTCTCAAGCAGAAAATACCGACAATGTAAAGCAGGACGAAAACATAGAGTCGCTAGATCGGACTCTTCCAGAGGGGACGGTACTGGAAAAGACCCTCTCCCTCAGAACAACGTTAGAGAACCTCCTGAAAGATACCAGCAACAGAATAACTACTGGACTTCGACGAAAAATAGTGCCCATCTAGACAAACTTGGAGACAGTCCTACTATAAACCAAGCTAGAGTGCGAAACAGCTAAAGCGAAACTGGAGGCCTTCTAATCCGTGGGAGCAGACCAAATGCCACAGCGCGCTCCCTCGTATGTGCAAGCCCTGAGGACCCGACCGATTGCTGACCCAACTGCAACTGTGACTACAGCGATGAAACGCAGGACCCTCCTGCCAACACCACATTTGATAATACTGCGCCCGACCTCCACTGACGAAAACAGTACCAGCGAGCAGGTCAAAAACCTAGTGGTCACAAAGTTGGCAGACGACTTCAGAGATACCAAAATAAAATCGGTAAGGAAGACCCGAAACGTAGGGATTATCATCGAGACTCAAACAAAAGAGGATGCAACTAAAATCCTACAAAATGAGAAGATTCAAACACTGGGACATGAAGCCCAACACCCTAGATGCAAAGGACCTAGCATCAGGATATATAACCTCGACAATGATCTGACACCAACTTCTCTCCAGGAGGAACTGTATTACAGAAACCTCCAGCACGCACATCCGGAAGAAGAACCCGCCAACTTGATTATTCCCAAGTTCAAGACGAAAGCCAGAACAGGAAATACTTACCACTGGGTCGTCGAGTTGTCACCAGCGGCCTGGATCACGCTTAGCCAGAACAACTGAGTGTTTATAAACTGGGGCAGTCACCGCTTTAGGGAACACGTCGCTGTCCCTAAGTGTTTCAGATGTTGCCGGTTTGGGCATACCACTCATGCATGTGCCCAAACTCAACCCACATGTAGCCACTGTGCAGAACGTGGCCACGACTTCAACACGTGTCCGAATAAAGACAAGCCGCCGACCTGTGTAAATTGCAAATTCCATAAACTACCAGCAGAGCACTTAGTTAGGGACAGCGAATGTCCAGTGTACTGTAAAGCAAAGAGCACTTTCCAAATGAGACTAGATTATGGCCGCCTGCCCTAAATCCTATAACATCAACAAGGTAGGGTAAAATTCAAACAACTGAACGCACAACGGTCCAAAATAGTAGCGGCCCAGCTCACAAAGAAGACAAACGAGGCAAATCTTGACATGTTCCTCATCCAGGAGCCATATGCATATCTCAAGGAGGTCAGGAGTTACCCCCTGGCCTATAAGATAGTGCAGGATAACAGAGAAACACCCTGGACCTGCATATTGATTTGGAAACCAAATATAACAGCAACAAATCTAACCAACTACTGCACATCCTGGGCTGCATGTGACCATATTATCACGCCCCTGGGTGAACTTTATGCGGTATCGCCATACTGTCACCCAGGTGAAGATATACCACCAGTAACCAGACAGACTTCCCAAACAGTAAAATGTTTGTGGGAGCGGATGTGAATTGCAAGTCCCCAGCGTGGTTCAGCGAGACCACGGATAGACGTGGAGAACGGGCAACAACTTGAAGACTACTTAGCGATTAGTCTGTACACAGTATCAACAGGCCAAACAATTTGGCAACGTTCTCTAGTTCGATTGGGGAGGCCACAATCGATGTCTTCTTAGCTACCAAATCCCTCGCTGGCCACCTAACATCGTGGACCGTCCAAGAAAGCTGGACCACGTCGGACCACAGGGCCATTACGTTTGAGCTCCAGCGCTCCCTTAGTCGACACCAAGCAGTGAGGCAAGCAGAGCCAAGATATGCCATAGAGAAGGCAGATTGGCCACTCTTCCAAGCCACACTGATCACAGCAGCCCAATCGCTGAAAATCATTAGACTCAGCCCGGATCAGCACCAGATGACGGTAGCTGGTCTCATCGCTGAAGCTGCCAACACCTCTATTAAAACGAAAAACACAACCCCGGGGCCTGTACCCTGGTAGTCTCCAGAACTACAGAGACTCAGGCAGGAGGTGCACAGGAGAAGGAAACTCTTCCAGCGGGCAAGGCGCTCCCAGCCGGCAGCGGAAGTGGAGGCACTAAGACAGAACTTCCGAAATGCAAGGAACCTGTACACGGCAACCATACGCCAGCGTAAGATGCGCAGTTGGGAACACCTTGTTTCTACCACTGGGAATGATAACCCCTGGGGTGTGGTATACAGAGTAACCACAAAAAAACTCACCAGGGGCGAGACCATACTAGCGACGAGGACACAGCAGGGTATTTATACCCGCAACTGGCAAGAAACAATTATTAATATCATGGATACCATGTTTCAAGACCATCTTGCCCCCTCTACCCCAGAGCAGATAACCCTCTGTGCGGACAATGAAACCTACTGCATGGCTGCAACAGAAGACCCTTTCACCAAACTTGAACTGGAAACAGCTGCCATGAGGATTAGAAACAAGAAGTCTCCTGGTTCTGATCTTTTGGAGCCAGAGATTGTCAAGAAAGCTGTCGAAACCATTCCAGAGGTGCCAACCTACCATCAAATCTATATCGAGACAACCACTGCCTCAAAGGAGGCTTGTTCCCCCAGGCCTGGAAAACTACAAACTTGTGCCTCATTCCCAAAAGTTCCAACAAACAACTGGACCTTCCGGGGTCATACAGGCCCACAGCACTGTTATCAGTCCTGAGCAAGCTCTTTGAGCACTTATTAAGAAACAGAATAGGGATCCACTACACTGCAGCCGGCCTGCAGTCACCCCGACAATATGGATTTAGGAAGGGATGCTCAACCTTGGATGTCCTGGAAAATATTACTAATGCAGCAACTCCCTCAGATCAGAAATACTTTCTGGTCATAGCAATAGAATTTGCTGGGGCGTTTGACACTTTATAGTGGCCAAGCGTCCTGGCCCGACTCCGGAAGGCCAACCTACCATCAAATCTATATCGAGTCATCAAATCCTACCTGTCGAATAGATTCGTAACAGTCAGGGCACCATATTGTTCAGTAACAAGAGAAGTATTTCGAGGTTGCCCACAGGGCTCAATCCTAGGTCCACTCCTATGGAACTTGGTTCTAGATGGCTTTTTGAACCTGGAACTCGGCGACGTCGTTCCCCTAGTTATGCGGATGATGTGGTTCTAATGCTGCCTGGGGGATCTTGGGCGCAACTGGAGAACCCCCCGCCAACAGAGCAATAGAAACTCTAGAGGACTGGACTAACAACAATAACTTGAAGATCTCATCTTCGAAGACAAGATCTATATTATTAAAAGGAGCCCTAGACACCAGACGACTCCCTCAAATCAAGATACAAGGTAACAAAATTAAGCTTACCACCGAATTAAAGCACCTTGGAATCGTACTAGATAAGAATCTGAGCTTTACACCAAATATAGTGCACTTACGGAAGAAAATTAGAGCATACTCCGCACTTTTTGCGCGAATCACACGCAAGGAATGGCGCTTGAGTAGAAAAACCCTCATCCTCTACTATAAAGCTATTTTCCTGCCAGCGATTACATATGCTGCTGGAATATGGTATCACAAGGCTACAACTGCAATGAACCGCAAAAAAATTGGAGACTTTAAAGGAGATTTGATTGAGGTGTTTAAGGCTCTGAGAGGCATCAGTAAAATGAATGAGGACAAAATTTTGAAGATTATAAATGATGCTAGAACTAGGGGATATAAATTCAAGTTACGTGGGGAAATGTTTAGATTGGACTGCAGGAAGTTTTATTTTAGCCAGCGAGTTATAAATTACTGGAATAAGTTGCCTTCATGGGTGGTAGAGGCTGACAGTTTGGGGAAATTCAAAGGTCATCTGGATAGTACTTTCGGGTAAGGGAAGCGCATAGGATGATAGGTTTAATTTCCTTTTTATTTATTTTTTATTTTATTTTTTTTATTTATTAATTATTATTATTTAGTTATTTATTTTATTTATTTATTTATTTTTTTTTTTGTTTTTGTTTTTATCATTGTTTTGTTCGGATTTTTTTTTTTTTTTTGGCTGGTGCAGCATAAGCCATAGGCTTTCTTGCACCATGCGGCCGTTACTAATACTAATACTAACTCCTGAGGTCGCTTTTACATATTATATAGTCATTGACGCGAGCAAGTAGCATTCTTTATCTCCAGCGCAACACACTGGCCTACTCCTTACGGCCGACTGCACGACTCCGGCACAGAAATACAGTAAGTACTGTTGCTGACCCACTGTTCCAACTCATTATTTCAGCCTTCGCCGGAATCTTTTAGTATTTTTTTTACCACTTATCATTTCTCCGACTCCGTCGGGGTCAGCCATGAATTATACGCCAGCATTCAGTACACTATCCGCTACGACTAATCCGACTTCCTAGCTTTTATAATAACTTGGTTTCTTTATACCTACGACGTGCTGTGTATATTTCATGTTAGAAACAGTGGCCTTACTTCTTGCTGGATTTTCCTTGGTTTTGATCGCTGACCCTTGAGAAAGACGTTAAAATCATCGAATTTGCAAAAATAAGTACTTTGAGTATATTATTTTTGATATTTTGTTTTTACCTTTATTTTTTCAGGTACAAATTGACTTATTTTTGAATTCTATTTCAGGAAATCACACGAAGCTATACACCCATCATGTCAATAAGGAACTGTTCAGGCAGGTGGAAGGTCGGTAATGGTCTGGGGAGTGCTCAATTGGCACAAGGTTGGACCTCTGGTTCGTCTAGACGCATCTCTGAACGGTCCAATTTACGTATCCATCCTTACAGACCATCTGCATACCTTCGTGGTCATCGTGCACCCACAAGGCAATGGACTCTTCCAGCAAGACAATGCGCTTCCTCACAAAGCCGTGGTGACTAGAACACGGTTCGAAGAACTTTCGGCAGATTTTACCACAATGGAATATCCTCCTCGTTCACCGGAGATGAACCCTGTCGAGCACCTTTGGGATGCTGTGGATAGGTCCGTTCGAGCTTTGGATCCCCCAAAGCTTCTAGCTGCAGCGATGCAGCAAGCTTGGATGGAAATAACTGTGGAACGCATTCGTGAACTAGTGGACTCAATGCCTCCGTGTGAGTGCCCTTATTCGAGAAAAAGGTCGGCCTGCTTGTTACTAGTTTTCCCATGATTTCTGTCCACTCAGTGTGTATATATATATATATATATAGTGGCTGACAGAAAAATTGCATCACTTGTGAATTTTGCAAATAATATGTTTTGCGCTGCATTGTGGGTTGCAAAAATGTTCGAAATTCATTTGTTAGATGGGATATATATCTTTCTGAATGAAATCCATTAAAAAGACTCCACCGGATATACCTAATTGCCATAATTGTCTTCCCATAGAGTAAAATGCGTAATTAAAATACGTAGTAAATCAAGCAAATGGCAGTCATGACAACCAAACATACATTTCATTGCATTTACGTGTACAAACTGAAATGACAAGTTAACATAATAGTATTGTGTACTGTAAATAAGCAAAATAAGTCCTCAATATTCTGTTGTTCCTTCTCGAACTGCAATTACAGCCTTGCAACGATCTGGCATAGAGTTAATCAGCTAATGGACATACGGTTGCCCAATTTCGTAGTACCACACCCCTTACAATGCTCTCCTGCAGCTGAATTTTACTTGTTGGCTTCTTCTGAACAACTTTAGACAACATTCTGTACCAGCAATTTTCAATAGAGGTCAAATCTGCACTGTTGCCGGGGCAGTCCAACACTGTAATGCCAGCCAGCATTTCTGAAGTATGACTGCAACTTAAGGGAGAAATAAGAGGGAAAACTTTGGTGTAATTATGTTTTAAGCCTTGTGAGACAAGAAGACAGACTCCTCATTAAATCTAAATGGCATAAAACTTACTAATTTTGCTGTATGGCAAAGTGCTGAGTCCTGTTGAAAAATTCAGTTTTGGGCGTCTGTGTGGTCATTCCTAATAACGGGTTTTAGGCACTCCTCCAAGATAGCAATGTACGTTTCTGCATTCACCGTTCCGTTAATATACTTAATTCTCCACACTCCTTTGCTTGTTATGCATTCCCAGACCATCTAACCGGCGAAGAACTTTAGAGTCAGTGTTATGCAGTCAGGATGGTATGCCTCCGATTTTCGTCTTCTGACATATCGCTTCCCGTTCGAGCCATGCAGGTTTACTTTTGTCCTGTTTAACATCGCATCATGCCATTTGCATTCAAGTCTTCAGCCCTAATCACTCGACTTATGTTATCTCAATATATCCCTCCGTCATCTGACATAATAGCTCACTTACACTATATTGATTCCGTATTCAGTTTATTAGGTCCTGTTCCTCTGTTAATTTTACTTGACTCAAACTCCAAGTTTGCATTGTAGCATAGTTCTTTCACAGATGCTTGGGGATTATTGCTTGAGGATACCATCTTCTCCGATCAGCTTACTGTCTTGAATCAACCAAACCAGCCATCTACCTTTTCTTATCTAATTCCCTGGGTGAATCAAATATAGACATTTCTCTGGCTACAGCCCGTATTGCTCCTTATATCACTGACTGACACGTAGAAATTGACCTAACAACAAGTGACCAACGCTCTACCGTCTTCCTGCTGGGATCAACTCTTCCTCTTCAACAACCTCTTCTCAATCTCATACCTTACTCTCTTAGAAATATAAAATGTGATCGTTTTAATCGTTCTGTTCTCTCTGACTTGCCTGAAGACAACCTAGAAAATTTTAATTATCTTACCGCCGAACAACTAGCACTGCAGATTCAAAACATTATCATTACTGCAATTCAGAAATCTATGCATAAATAGAAGCGAAAAACTAACTGCACACCTTGGTGGAATAACAAACTTTCTTCTACTCGGAAACTTGTAAACAAAGCCAGAAGAAATTTTCAGCGCAAACGGCATCCTTGGCCTTAAGAAGTTAACAGATTACACGAAGAATACGAAACTCTCAAAAGAAAATACTTAAAATTGATTTATGAAAGCAAATTGCAATCCTGGCACAATTTTGTCCATACATCTGAGAATAATAATCCTTGGGGTGTCATTTGTAAAATTTCTAAAAATAAAATGATCCTGAGTGACATTTTTAACTCCATTACCTCCAACAGTATGGAAACTATTACATTAACAGACTCCATAAATGCCATCTTTTGACCAACTGCTGCCGAATGATGATCTCAATATTGACAGTTAATACCATCTGTCTGTTCGAGATTTAAACCAAAAGTATCTTACTTTAGAAGAAACAAGTCCATTCACTGCAGAGAAACTTACTTCAATCCTGAATAAAATTCAGTCGAACAAATGTCCTGGAGATGAATTGATTGATAATATATTTATCAAACATTTTTATGACCTAAGGCCCAAAATTCTACTTAACTTATTCAACAACTGCTTATACTGGAACGTTTCCCAAACCATGGAAATACGTCATTCTTAAGATTTTACATAAACCTGGCAAGTCACTAGACAATTTCAGATCCTACCGCCCCATAGCATTGCTCTCTCACCTGGGAAAAGTGTTAGTGAGAGAGAGACTAACCGCTAATAAAATTACCACACTGCTAGGAGCTACAAGCTACACATCCTCTCTTCAATACGGTTTTAGGCAAGGGCGTGATGCGAAGACGCCTTTTTAGAACTTCACCACCTGATTGATAGCTTCACTTCCAAGTACGTTATGGTGATCTTTATCGATTTTGAGGGCGCTTTTGATACCTTATGGTGAGAGAGCGCCCTCAATAGGCTTCGTTCCAAACTTTGTTCTCTTCATCTTTATAAATTTGTTAGAAACTACTTTGCTGATCGCATTGTCACCGTCATCACTAAAAGCGCGAAGATTCACAGATCTGTCTCCCGTGGTTGCCTCCAAGGGACAATTTTGGGTCCCTTGATTTGGAACATAGTTCTTGATGATTGGCTGCTTAGGACAACTGAATTTCAAAATGTGCAACAACTTGCGTATGCAGATGACCTTGTAATTTTTGTGATTGGAAACTCAAGATCTGATTTAGAACTCTATGCCAATAAAGTACTCTTTGAACTATTGTCTTGGTCCTTTAAGAACAAATTAAAATTATTCCCGACCAAATCGAAAATCATGATTTTTAAACACAAATTAGACTACGGCAGACCACCAGTTGAAAACTTGACAAGAAATCACTTCCACTTTTCCGAAGCACCCAATTTTTAGGAGTCATCATCGACGACCGCTTTTCCTTTACTGCACATATTCAACATCTGTCTGTCAAAGTTATGAGTTTTACCGCAAATGCTGCTACCAGACAAGACTGGGGATTGAACACTAAAACCAAACCCTACATCTATTTTAAAATGTTGCCATAATGCCATAAACCAAAGGCGGGCACCCTATGCTGCCAGCCTTTGGGTTAGACGTACTGCTGGTAAAACTGTACAAACTAAGTTATCCACTATTCAACGTTGTTCTCTCCTTAGCCTAATTCACGTTTGCCGAACAGTATCAACACCAGCTCTACAGACTCTTGCAGATGCTTTACCACTTGACCTGCATGTTATCTTTACAGGGCTTGGCTTTTACATCCGCAAAAGCATTTCTACGGATTTTCAGGGAATCATTGTTAACCCTCAGGCTGATCCCAAAACTGAACGAACCCGATGCTGGAATTTGTTAGTGAACACCTGACAGAATAGATGAAATTCTACCAAAAAATTCGCTCCCGACGTAACTGCACTATTTTCATCATTCAACAGAAAATGGTTTTAACCCTCATTGTTTACCTCCTACATAATAACTGGACATGGTTCGCTTAACACAAAACTCTACCAATTCATACTCTATAATACAGTGTCCTGTCGATGTGGTCTACCGGAAGACTCTTCTCACATACTTTTTGAATGCTCTATTTACGAGGACTTAAGATTGGGCAACAGTACAAACTTGTCTCCTGGATGTGAGAAGGCACTTATATCTGTCAACAATTTCCAGGCCCTTCAAATCTTCTGCAATGCTGCTTTTATTCGCAGGAAGTCTTTGAATGTTAATGCAAGCAATCAAAATGAAAACACTTCATAAATGAAAATACAACCCGTTGCCTCGTTTATCATCTTGATGGCGTAATATCCAAAATTTTGCTGGTTTTCAAGAACGCACGAAGATTTACAAATTCTGCATTTTTCTAGTTCATTCTTTAACAAGACTCTCCACAACTCAATCGTTCCTCTGCTCATTGATACCATCATCAACCAGTCACTTCTGATACCATTCCAAATTAACGGAATTATATACTGCTGATCTTGTTTGAATGACATCTCTACCGCTGTGTGACAGTATCCCTTTTCTCTTTGCGGACTAATTTGGACGTGTACAAATACATAGATAAAGATTTTATTTTTTATTTTTTTTTGTTTTATTTTTTTTTTTATTGATTGATTTTTTTTTAATTTTTTGTTTTATTTTATTTTATTTTTTATGTATTGATTTTTTTAAATTTTTTATTTAATTTTTTGTTTTATTTTTTAATTTTTTTGTTTTATTTTATTTTTTTAATTTTTTTGTTTTATTTTATGCTATTCTCTTTATTTCTTCACCTTCTGCTGTCCTGTCTCCTGGGAATGACTGTGTGTGTGTGTGTGTGTGTGTGTGTGTGTGTGTGTGTGTGTGTGTGTGTGTGTGTGTGTGTGTGTGTGTGCGCCCGCGCGCGCCCGCTCTGTTGCCGGCTTGCTGGCACGGAGTTCTTTTGAATGACTCCAAACTCTCTTTGGACATTCAGTACGTGACTTTTGAGGCTGGCCATGGTACATGCTTAGTTGTGGCCAACCTCCCCATGGTGTTGACGGACACTGGGCAGGCTTTCCAGGTGATCGCCTGCCTGGACCGTAGAGTAAGTTTTTCACTGTGCGGTCGCATGTTTTTAGGCTCCTGTTCAATGAATATTTTAAAGGATTATGCTCAACATCTTGTCGAGTTTCTGATATCCAGCGAATCAGTTTCTGGTGTGCTTTTTCCTGAGGCAAGTTGTACTCACTCAGATCAGGTAAATAACTTTATTCTCAATTTAAAAACTTGAATACATATCTTATTTTGTTCAGCCAAGCATTATAGCCAGCGCAATGCTTTCCAGCACAAGGTGACGTTGACGAGCATTTAACAGATCACCTAAATCAGGTCAACCGGCAAGTGGTCGGTATACTTTGTCTCACTGCAGTGGACATCGGCTACCCGCTAGGGCACTTAAAGAAGGGAAAATCGAGCTGACGCTAAATATAACTGAACACAAACACTCCTCACATAGTAGGAAGTGCTTTTATTGCCTAGCAGTTGAACACTTTAAAAATAAGGAACTTGAGAAACTAAATAGAATTTGCAGTAATTTTTCCAATAAATAAAATAAAAATAAAAAAATAAACAAAAATAATAAAAATTGCAGAAGCCTTCCGCCCCAATTGTAGTGCTACCTTAAACATTTGTTCTTTGCCAATTCTCCCTCCTTTTAATAATCATTATGCCTGGTCGCGCAAGCCAACAAACTTGTGATTGCTGCGGAAAAAATATTAAAGTCTTTTTGATCTGTAATGGCCCCTGCAAAAGAACCCTGGGGGAGTGCTGTTCTGGAAGATGTACAATTCCAAAGATAAGTTCCACGGCTCGATCTAGATATTACTGCAGCCAATGCAAAAGCAGCATTTCAAGTGCTGGAAAAAACAACGCAGAGAGAGACAGCACAACAACTGACCAAATCTCTCCCACTCCTGCGGACTTATCTGTCCAGGAGCGACAATTAGGCGAAATCTACTGCCCAGAAAAGGGAAAGAGAAGCAGTTGTGAACCCAAGGATTCACAACAATTGACTCGCTCGCACCCGGACGTGACTGAAGAGACCAGGAAAGAGGTGAACAAAGATGCACATCAAGAAACAAACGAAGTACCAGAACCAGCTGCAAACCCGAACCCCACTCTACCCCCTCTAACTGGAACCCCAGTTGACCAAATTATGGCTATCAGAGGGACGCTTGAGGAGTATGTGGGAAAATCAAACAAAATTACTGCTGCTATCCGCACTGACCTCATTACCATATTCAGCAAGATGGAGACGGTGATTTTAAACCTCTACGTAGAATACGAAAAACTGCAAGCGAAATGGGAGGTTCGCCCTCAGAAAGGGGGAAAACAAATGCAACAACGCCCCCCTACCTTCGCGGAGGCGTTGCGGAATGGCGCTAAAGTAGCATCCCATAAACCAGATGGAACCCAAACCAAAACACTAACAAGAAAGACAGAATCAAATATAATCCTGATTAAGCCGACAGAAGACGCGCAGCTTGACACAAGTGATGCTGTAAAGGAGACCTTAACCAAAAATCTAAAAGACCAAATAAAGACGATCCAGATCAAAAGTATGCAGAAGACTAGACACCCAGGTATGGTTATTAAAACCAACTCCAGAGAAGAGGCACAAACAATTTTAAGTAATGAAAATAAGTAAATAAAGCGTTACACTACAATATCCCATCACGGCGATGAGCACCAGGGGTTCACATATAGCAGTTAGGGAAAAGATAAGTAAGGTGTACAAATACACAAGGCTAAAGAATACAGCTAACACATATAAAAGGCTACAAAATACAGCGAACACATACAAAAGGCTACAAAATACCGATCACAAATGCAAAAGAAATACAAATACATAAAAACACAGAGCTAGACACAAATATAGAAATAAATACAACTTGGCAATTTATCAGGGTTCAAGGGCTTTGATAAAGTTGTGTCTGTCCTTCTTGTTACTTATTATGCTGTCGATGTCGGCGTCCACAAGGTTGAGGGCGGCGAGCATCTGCTTGGGAAGAAATCTCTCAGTGAGTACAAGCCTGTTGTGGTGAGCCATGAGTGCTGGTACCGACCTTAGGCTTGGCTGTGGAATCCTCCAAGAGCAAGCGTTCCAAATATTTGGAGATGATATCTGGCCCGTGATGAGTTTGGCTGTGAAGACCAGCCTCTTTTCCACGATCAGGAACTTCTTCCTCGGGATGTCGAGTGCTTTTGCCATCATGGAGGTTGTGGTAGCGGGAGGTAGCCGAAGCTTGTTATTGGCCCATTTCAGTAGCCAGTATTCAGCGGTGTACACCCATTTGAGGTTTGTATGTGCAACGGAGGCCCATATTTCTGCACCATAGAGAATGGCGGGGTAGACGGTGGAGGTGATGAACCTTTTAACAGTGACATGATGTCGGACGTGTAGCAGCTGCTGCTTTGAGATCCATCGTAGAGGAGAGAATTTGGTACTGATTTTGTCGATCTGGTTGACAAATGACATCTTTTGGTCAAACAGAACGCCAAGGTCTGTGTGCGAGGGTACGTTTGGTATTCGCACCCCTGCGAGCAAAACGTTGAGTGCTGTCGGCATGGATTTAAGGGAGAATATAACCTGAGCAGACTTCAGTGGGTTGATTTTTAGATTGAAGTTTGCCAGGTACAATTCTAGATCCTTAAGTTGGGAATTGATCCTTTTGCTGAGCTGAACGGGGTTGTTGCCAGGTTTAATTTGTGTCAGCAGTTTGTGGTCATCGGCATAGCATACGAGACCATTCATTGAGGCAATAATGGGCACGATGATAGCTGTGAACAGGACACCGGATAGGACACTCCCCCTGCGGTACTCCAACAGTCGCAGGATAGGATGTGTTGTTACCGATAGAGAATAAGTACCCTGTGAGAGAGAAGAGATTCCAAAAAGCACAGCATATCACCTCGAATGTGAAATTTCTCCTTAAGCAGGAGGAGCAAGGCCGGGATCGACACGGCATCAAAGGCTGCGCTTATATCGAGATTCTTGGTTGCTAGCTCAGCTCTTTGTTCGAATTCTGAGAGGATGCGTTCTGTGGTGGCTGCCAAGTTAGTGATTGATGATTTTCCTGGGACGGCATAGTGGATTTCAGGTGGTTTCGTCTGGAGGATATGTTGAGTGATTGTGGGTAGCAAAGCCTTTTCAAGAGTTTTTACCAAGTACGGTTTAAAGGCAGAGGCTCCCAAGAAAAAAGGACCCTCAATTGTCCTATTTGACATACAGCAAGAAGAACTCAAAGAGGAAATTTACCACTAAAACCTAAATCTGCACCAACCTGAGTACACTGTGGAAGAAGACGTTAGCCCAAAACACAGTACTAAACCTAAAACACATTCAAATGTCAATTGGGTAATCCAGCTCTCCACACGAGCATGGAAAATCTTAGAAACAAGAGTCACATTTTCATATGCTGGGGAAGCCATAGGTTCAAGGAGCATATTTCAGTTACGAAATGTTACAAGTGCCTTCGCTTTGGCCACACATCACACACATGCAACCAGCGTGATTCAACATGTGGCCACTGTGCCCAAAAATGGCACAAGTACAGAGACTGTCCAGCAAAAGACCAGCTCCCAGTCTGTGCAAACTGCAAAGCAGTGAAAGCTCCTCATCAACACTCAATCAGGAATGGGAACTGTATGGTATACATGAAAGCCAAAAGCCAATACCAAATGAGAATCAACTATGGATAGAGGGCCCTCTACAAACTGCCACCATGAAATAAAAATAGTTCAACTGAACGCACAAAGAGCGAGGCTGGTAACTGACCAACTAAAAGTGAAAATAGAAGAAAACCAAACTGATGTGGACTTATTACAGGAACCGTATGTTCGCTCAGGTGTGGTCACAGGTTACTCTGCATCCTATAAAATGGTCTACTGTAAAACCGAAACCCCATGGGCAGCAATAATCATCAGAAACCCAGAAATCAGCACAACAAAGATTACACCACTCTGCACTGCAAACAGTGCCTGTGCACAAATCATAACTCAGTTAGGGTCTTTGTTCCTGTTAACAATATATACTCACCCGGGTGAAGACATCACCCCAGCGATCTCAACCGAATGCTCTTGAGACTCTCCCGAGGGGACGACTACTAATAGCCATGGATGCAAACTGCAGATCTCTGCTCTGTCAGGGGTGCGACTGCAGATCACAGTCGCACCCCTGACAGATCTGCACAAAGAAATGGTGCAAAACTAGAAGAATTCTTCTTAGCCGCAGGCCTCCAAGTAATAAACTGACCAGATGAACTTCCAACTTACAGCGGCCCCCTATGGGAGAGCACCATAGATGTTACAGCAGCCACCCCAGACATTGCCAACAAACTAGCCAAATGGACTGTACAAGAAGCCTGGACCACATCGGACCACAGAGCGATATCATTTCCTCTGGTCCGCTCTGTGGAACGGACCCCTCTGATCCCACGAGATGTGATACGGTACAATTCAAAAAAGGAAGACTGGCAACGCTTTCGGACTGAGCTAACAAGAAGACTCCCTGAAGACACTCCACTCGCTGAAGCACTCCACTCCCTTCAGACGATTGCGTACAGATTATTACCACTGCCATAAGATCTGCATGTGATCTCGCCATCTCACGCAGAAGACCCTACCGGTATGAGTTCCCTGGTGGAATCCCCAACTACAGAATCTCAGAAGGAGAGTCCACCATGCAAGAAAAATGTTCCAGCAGGCACGATCAAGGCTACCTCCCCATGAGGTAGATGCCGCCAGGGAGGCTTACCGCATTGTCAGAAATGAATACACAAAGCTAATTCGTAAAAGTAAAAAGCCAACGTGGCAAACCCTGGTATCCACTTCTGGGAATAAGGACCCCTGAGGCATCTTTTTCAAGATCGTAACAAACAAGCTGCAGCGAGGAGAGGTACTCGATTCGACGCTAAAGACGGATGGCTCCTCTACTTACACCTGGAAGGATAGCATTAACAATATTCTAGACACCATTTATCCCATTGAAGCTGCAGCTATGAGTCAATAACAACAAGAAATAGTAGATGAAAATCAGAACTATCATACTGCATCTGTGGAATCCTCTTTCACTAACATTGAGATGGACTTGGCAATAAACAAAATGAAAGTAGGAAAAATACCTGGTGCTGATCTGCTGGAAGTGGATGTGGTTAAAAAATTTGCAGAACGCTCTCCTGTTACTCTCCTTGACAGAAGGCACCTTTCCAACATCTTGGAAAATGGCAACCCAGTAATTTATATTGAAAAATCAACACAAGCCACCACAAATTCCAACCTCCTACCGCCCGATTGCCTTGCTCTCTGTAATGGCCGAGTTACAAGAACGCCTGCTCCTATTTCACTTAACCGCCAGATATGAAGAACAAAAACTTCCAAGTGACAAGCAATTTGGATTCAAAGCAGGTAGCAGCACAGAAGATGCCATTAACAGATTAATCACTCAAGCAACCCACACAGCCTTTAAGTACTCCCTTGCAATCATGGTAGACTTCACTGGGGCCTTTGATCGACTATGGTGGCCCAGTGTTCTTCGGA